>NW_027199514.1:0-31331 GCF_038502225.1 Cherax quadricarinatus | reverse complement strand
TGAAACAATATGGAGTTGAAGTGACAGGATGGAGCCTTATATACCGCCAGGAGGTGAGATGTAGGCCACTAGTAGAGGTGAGAATGTTGTCGTTGTGAGGTCAGGTCCCTCTCAAATCCAGTCATTCTCACTAGTACAAGTTGACAAAGTTGATTTTAGGTCTGTACTGCTGCAGTGTCTGACAGAGTGAACATTAAAATGGTATAAAATACCGACAGGTTGTTAGGTAAGACACATATGCAACAGCTAACTGTTGCATATGTGTCTTACCTAACAACCTGTCGGTATTTTATACCATTTTAATGTATACCGGAAAGAAACAATGGCTCTCGGACCGCGGGTTCTATCCCCACCCGTGGTATGGTTTGAGTCTTGAGAAGTCACTTGTTTGACCACATCACAAGTGTTTAAATTTCAAGTTCTTATTTTTCTTATTAGTTTTGCTTGATCAGCAGTGACAGAGCTGGCGTAGCAACTTAGTGGAATAATTGACGTTATACTTATCAGACCAGGGAACGATTGGGGTTTGAACCCATGGCAAGTGAGTCCTGAAAACTCACAGGCCAGTGCGTTAACAACCCGATCAGCTGGCTTTAATAAGATCCATCTAAATAGGTATCTATCTATACACCATAGGAAGGTTAGCATGGGCCACTACTGTGACCATAAATGAGTTTTCTCAGACGAACCCCATACCAGCGACACTGTGGAGTGTGACGTTGTTCTGATCTAAAATTTTGCCTCCCTGCTCAAGTTGACAGAATTCACCACTTGAGTTATGATACCTATCCTGTGATATTACCACTGTGTAATTATTATATACAATATTACCACTGTGTAACTATAATATAGAATAGGTTAACAGCACAGTCGTGATAAATCAAACTTCTTTTTATATAAAAATATTCTAACACCTTTAATCCCTTCCCTCCTGTTCCTTCCCTCCTGTTACTTCCCTCCTGTTACTTCCCTCCTGTTACTTCCCTCCTGTTACTTCCCTCCTGTTACTTCCCTCCTGTTCCTTCCCTCCTGTTCCTTCCCTCCTGTTCCTTCCCTCCTGTTCCTTCCCTCCTGTTCCTTCCCTCCTGTTACTTCTCTCCTGTTCCTTCCCTCCTGTTCCTTCTCTCCTGTTACTTCCCTCCTGTTACTTCCCTCCTGTTACTTCCCTCCTGTTACTTCCATCCTGTTACTTCCCTCCTGTTCCTTCCCTCCTGTTCCTTCCCTCCTGTTCCTTCCCTCCTGTTCCTTCCCTCCTGTTCCTTCCCTCCTGTTCCTTCCCTCCTGTTACTTCCCTCCTGTTCCTTCCCTCCTGTTCCTTCCCTCCTGTTCCTTCCCTCCTGTTCCTTCCCTCCTGTTCCTTCCCTCCAGTTACTTCCCTCCTGTTACTTCCCTCCTGTTACTTCCCTCCTGTTACTTCCCTCCTGTTCCTTCCATCCTGGTACTTCCCTCCTGTTTGTTCTCTCCTGTTCCTTCCATCCTGTTCCTTCCCTCCTGTTACTTCCCTCCTGTTCCTTCCCTCCTGTTCCTTCCCTCATGTTACTTCCCTCATGTTACTTCCCTCATGTTACTTCCCTCATGTTACTTCCCTCCTGTTACTTCCCTCCTGTTACTTCCCTCCTGTTACTTCCCTCCTGTTACTTCCCTCCTGTTTGTTCTCTCTTGTTTGTTCTCTCCTGTTCCTTCCATCCTGTTCCTTCCCTCCTGTTACTTCCCTCCTGTTACTTCCCTCATGTTACTTCCCTCATGTTACTTCCCTCCTGTTCCTTCCCTCCTGTTCCTTCCCTCCTGTTCCTTCCCTCCTGTTACTTCCCTCCTGTTACTTCCCTCCTGTTACTTCCCTCCTGTTACTTCCCTCCTGTTACTTCCCTCCTGTTCCTTCCCTCCTGTTCCTTCCCTCCTGTTACTTCCCTCCTGTTACTTCCCTCCTGTTACTTCCCTCCTGTTACTTCCCTCCTGTTACTTCCCTCCTGTTACTTCCCTCCTGTTTGTTCTCTCTTGTTTGTTCTCTCCTGTTCCTTCCATCCTGTTCCTTCCCTCCTGTTACTTCCCTCCTGTTACTTCCCTCATGTTACTTCCCTCCTGTTCCTTCCCTCCTGTTACTTCCCTCCTGTTCCTTCCCTCCTGTTACTTCCCTCCTGTTACTTCCCTCCTGTTACTTCCCTCCTGTTACTTCCCTCCTGTTACTTCCCTCCTGTTACTTCCCTCCTGTTACTTCCCTCCTGTTCCTTCCCTCCTGTTCCTTCCCTCCTGTTACTTCCCTCCTGTTACTTCCCTCCTGTTACTTCCCTCCTGTTCCTTCCCTCCTGTTCCTTCCCTCCTGTTCCTTCCCTCCTGTTCCTTCCCTCCTGTTACTTCCCTCCTGTTACTTCCCTCCTGTTACTTCCCTCCTGTTACTTCCCTCCTGTTCCTTCCCTCCTGTTCCTTCCCTCCTGTTCCTTCCCTCCTGTTCCTTCCCTCCTGTTCCTTCCCTCCAGTTACTTCCCTCCTGTTACTTCCCTCCTGTTACTTCCCTCCTGTTACTTCCCTCCTGTTCCTTCCATCCTGGTACTTCCCTCCTGTTTGTTCTCTCCTGTTCCTTCCATCCTGTTCCTTCCCTCCTGTTACTTCCCTCCTGTTCCTTCCCTCCTGTTCCTTCCCTCATGTTACTTCCCTCATGTTACTTCCCTCATGTTACTTCCCTCATGTTACTTCCCTCCTGTTACTTCCCTCCTGTTACTTCCCTCCTGTTACTTCCCTCCTGTTACTTCCCTCCTGTTTGTTCTCTCTTGTTTGTTCTCTCCTGTTCCTTCCATCCTGTTCCTTCCCTCCTGTTACTTCCCTCCTGTTACTTCCCTCATGTTACTTCCCTCCTGTTCCTTCCCTCCTGTTACTTCCCTCCTGTTCCTTCCCTCCTGTTACTTCCCTCCTGTTACTTCCCTCCTGTTACTTCCCTCCTGTTACTTCCCTCCTGTTACTTCCCTCCTGTTACTTCCCTCCTGTTCCTTCCCTCCTGTTCCTTCCCTCCTGTTCCTTCCCTCCTGTTCCTTCCCTCCTGTTACTTCCCTCCTGTTACTTCCCTCCTGTTACTTCCCTCCTGTTACTTCCCTCCTGTTACTTCCCTCCTGTTACTTCCCTCCTGTTACTTCCCTCCTGTTCCTTCCCTCCTGTTCCTTCCCTCCTGTTACTTCCCTCCTGTTACTTCCCTCCTGTTACTTCCCTCCTGTTACTTCCCTCCTGTTACTTCCCTCCTGTTACTTCCCTCCTGTTACTTCCCTCCTGTTACTTCCCTCCTGTTCCTTCCCTCATGTTACTTCCCTACTGTTACTTCCCTCCTGTTCCTTCCCTCCTGTTCCTTCCCTCCTGTTCCTTCCCTCCTGTTACTTCCCTCCTGTTCCTTCCCTCCTGTTCCTTCCCTCCTGTTCCTTCCCTCATGTTACTTCCCTCATGTTACTTCCCTCATGTTACTTCCCTCATGTTCCTTCCCTCCTGTTCCTTCCCTCCTGTTCCTTCCCTCCTGTTCCTTCCCTCCTGTTACTTCCCTCCTGTTCCTTCCCTCCTGTTCCTTCCCTCATGTTACTTCCCTCCTGTTCCTTCCCTCCTGTTCCTTCCCTCCTGTTCCTTCCCTCCTGTTACTTCCCTCATGTTACTTCCCTCATGTTACTTCCCTCCTGTTCCTTCCCTCCTGTTACTTCCCTCCTGTTACTTCCCTCCTGTTACTTCCCTCATGTTACTTCCCTCATGTTACTTCCCTCCTGTTACTTCCCTCCTGTTACTTCCCTCCTGTTACTTCCCTCCTGTTCCTTCCCTCATGTTACTTCCCTCATGTTACTTCCCTCCTGTTCCTTCCCTCCTGTTCCTTCCCTCCTGTTCCTTCCCTCCTGTTACTTCCCTCCTGTTCCTTCCCTCCTGTTCCTTCCCTCCTGTTCCTTCCCTCATGTTACTTCCCTCCTGTTCCTTCCCTCCTGTTACTTCCCTCCTGTTACTTCCCTCCTGTTACTTCCCTCCTGTTACTTCCCTCCTGTTACTTCCCTCCTGTTACTTCCCTCCTGTTCCTTCCCTCCTGTTCCTTCCCTCCTGTTCCTTCCCTCCTGTTCCTTCCCTCCTGTTCCTTCCCTCCTGCTACTTCCCTCCTGTTCCTTCCCTCCTGTTCCTTCCCTCCTGTTCCTTCCCTCCTGTTCCTTCCCTCCTGTTCCTTCCCTCCTGTTCCTTCCCTCCTGTTCCTTCCCTCCTGCTACTTCCCTCCTGCTACTTCCCTCCTGCTACTTCCCTCCTGTTCCTTCCCTCCTGTTCCTTCCCTCCTGTTCCTTCCCTCCTGTTCCTTCCCTTCCCCACTCTTCAAAAATCTTCATCTCTTGCTATTATCACACCTGCCGCATTTTTCTGAAGTGTTTAATAAACTTTATTTTTTAATGGAATTCGGTTTTCTCTGAAATTTAAGACACTCGTGCAACATCTGGTTGTCTTTATTGTAGACGTTTCGCCATCCAGTGGCTTTAAAGCCACTGGATGGCGAAACGTCTACAATAAAAATAGCCAGATATTACACATGTGTCTTAAATTTCTTCTTGTCAGTATTGTATACCTGACTTCCACAACGGTTTTCTCTCTCTCTCTCTCTCTCTCTCTCTCTCTCTCTCTCTCTCTCTCTCTCTCTCTCTCTCTCTCTCTTTAAAGGTGCTCAAAGGATTCTTGGAATGAAACTGAGACAGAATACATGGAGGCACCAGGTAGGTAAGAGAGAATCATTGCGAACTATGCAGAGGTAGTCGAGACCAGTACCTGGTACAGGAAGTTAAGAATCACTTACTAAGACAGGGACCAGAGGCAGTGAGGCAGGCACCAGAGACCAGAGGCAGTGAGGCAGGCACCAGAGACCAGAGGCAGTGAAGCAGGCACCAGAGACCAGAGGCAGTGAGGTAGGCACCAGAGGCAGTGAGGAAGGTACCAGGGACCAGAGGCAGTGAGGCAGGCACCAGGGACCAGAGGCAGTGAGGCAGGCACCAGGGACCAGAGGCAGTGAGGCAGGCACCAGGGACCAGAGGCAGTGAGGCAGGCACCAGAGACCAGAGGCAGTAAGTGAGGCAGACACCAGGAATCAGAGACAGGAAGTGAGGCAGGCACCAGAGACCAGAGGCAGTGAGGTAGGCACCAGGAACCAGAGGCAGTAAGTGAGGCACACATCACGAACAAGAGGCAGGAAGCGAGGCAGGCACCAGGGACCAGAGGCAGTGAGTGAGACAGACACCGGGAATCAGAGGCATTGAGTGAGGTAGACACCAGGGACCAGAGGCAGTAAATGAGAATGACACCAGGAACAAGAGGCAGTAAGTGAGGGAGACACCAGGGACAACAAGCAGTACGTGGGGCAGGCACCAGGAATCAGAGGCAGTGAGTGAGGCAGGCAGCAGGTATCAGAGGCAGTGAGTGAGGCAGGCAGCAGGTATCAGAGGCAGTGAGGCAGGCACCAGGTACTAGAGGCAGCTAGTAAGGCAGGCACCATGGATCTGAGGCAGTAAGTGAGGCAGGCACCAGGTACCAGGGGAAGTAAGTGAGGCAGACACCAGGGACAAGAGGCAATACGTGAGGCAGGAACCAGAGGCAGTGAGTCAGATACCAGGGACCTGAGGCAGTAAGTGTGGCAGGCACTAAGGACTAGAGGCAGTGAGGCAGGCACCAGGGACTAGAGGCAGTACGTGAGGCAGGCACCAGGGACAAGAGGCAGTAAGTGAGGCAGATACCAGGGACCAGCGGGAGTAAGTGAGGCAGGCACCAGGAACTAGAGACAGTAAGCGAGGCAGGAACTACGATGCAGAGGCAGTGAGGCAGACACCAGGGACCTGAGGCAGTAAGTGTGGCAGGCACTAAGGACTAGAGGCAGTAAGTGAGGCAGGCACCAGAGACTAGAGGCAGTACGTGAGGCAGGCACCAGGGCCAGAGGCAGCAAGTGAGGCAGGCACCAGGTACCAGAGGCAGCAAGTGAGGCAGGCACCAGGGATCACAGGCAGTAATTGCGGCAGGCACCAGGGACCAGAGGCAGTAAGTGAAGCAGACACTAGGGACAAGAGGTAGTAAGTGAGGCAGATACCAGGGACCAGCGGGAGTAAGTGAGGCAGGCACCAGGAACGAGAGACAGTAAGCGAGGCAGGAACTACGATGCAGAGGTAGTGAGGCAGACACCAGGGATCAGAGGCAGTAAGTGAGGCAGGCACCAGGTACTAGAGGGAGCTAGTGAGGCAGGCACCAGGTATCAGGGACAGTAAGTGAGGCAGACACCAGGGACAACAGGCAATACGTGGGGCAGACACCAGGAACCAGAGGCAATAAGTGAGGCAGGCAGCAGGTATCAGAGGCAGTGAGTGAGGCAGGCAGCAGGTATCAGAGGCAGTGAGGCAGGTACCAGGTACTAGAGGCAGCTAGTGAGGCAGGCACAATGGATCTGAGGCAGTAAGTGAGGCAGGCACCAGGTACCAGGGGAAGTAAGTGAGGCAGACACCAGGGACAAGAGGCAATACGTGGGGCAAGCACCAGGAACCAGAGGCAGTGAGTCAGATACCAGGGACCTGAGGCAGTAAGTGTGGCAGACACTAAGGATTAGAGGCAGTAAGTGAGGTAGGCACCAGGAACCAGAGGTAATAACTGAGACAGGCACCATGAAGCAGAGAGAGTGAGGCAGGCAGCAGGAACCAAAGGCAATAAGTGAGGCAGGCACGAGGGCAGAGACAGTGAGGCAGGCACCAGGGCCAGAGGCAGTAAGTGAGGTAGGCACCAGGGACCAGAAACAGTAAGTGAGGCAGGCACCAGGGACCAGAGACAGCGAGGCAGGAACCAGAGACAGTAAGTGAGGCAGGCACCAGGGACCAGAGGCCATAAGTGAGGCAGGCACCAGGAACCAGAGTCAGTACGTGAGGGAGGCACCTGGAAACAGAAGCAGTAGGTGAGGCAGGCACCAGGAACCAGAGGCAGTAAGTGAGGCACGCACCAGGAACCAGAGGCAGTACGTTAGGCAGGCACCAGGGACCAGAGGCATTAAGAGAGGCTTTGAGTCATCCAAACTTTAGGATTATGTCATCAGTTTGAAGGGACCACCGCTGGCACTCATGCACACACACACACGCACACCCACACATACATACATACACACACACACACACACACACACACATACATACATACTGGAGGACAGGAGAGATAGGGGGGACATGATAACGACATACAAAATACTGAGAGGAATTGACAAGGTGGACAAAGACAGGTTGTTCCAGAGATTGGACACAGTAACAAGGAGACACAGTTGGAAGCTGAAGACAGAGATGAATCACAGGGATGTTAGGAAGTATTTCTTCAGCCACAGAGTAGTCAGTAAGTGGAATAGTTTGGGAAGCGATGTAGTGGAGGCAGGATCCATACATAGCTTTAAGCAGAGGTATGATAAAGCTCACGGCTCAGGGAGAGTGACCTAGTAGCGATCAGTGAAGAGGCGGGGCCAGGAGCTCGGACTCGACCCCCGCAACCTCAACTAGGTGAGTACAACTAGGTGAGTACATACATACATACACACACACACACACACACACACACACACACACACACACACAGCACTTGGACGTGTGTGTGTGTGTGTATCAACGCCTGCAACCACAAATAGCTAAGTACACGCACATGCCCATGTAGACACACTCTTTTTGACAACTTGTAACTAACACACTTCATGTGTCAGCATGTCAAGAACACAACTAGAGAGAGAGAGGAGAAAAGACTGATCTAACAAGGCTGAATCTTGTATTTACCATAAGTAACCCTGAAGTAGAGACAAGGATTACAAATGACCCTTTGGTGCTAGCTCCTACACTTCACAGACTTCTGAATTCCTTAAGGAAGCGGAAGTAGGGAGAAACACAGCACGGGATACAGGAACGAATATACCATAAATGAAAGAACAATGCATACATGAGGCATTTCTTGAGTTTAGTACAGTGGAAAAGGAACTAGATCAAAATGCAAAGAATAGAGAGATTATGCAGCTGGAAAGTGTCGGGTTGAGAGAGATTTTTACCCAGTAGCAGTGGTAGTAATGACAATAATACAGTGAGTTCTTGGTTGATGGTAAGGTGTAGAGGAGAAAAAGCTAAAAATTCAAGGTCAGAGAAAAACTATAGAAAGCCAAGAACGTCGTAGGAGAGCATAAGAGCCAGGAATAAATGTTCTTGGGGTAGAAGAGAGGCTCAACGACAATTTAAGAATGAGAAAGCATCGAAAGCCAGAACTGAACCCAAGTTGCTATAGAGCTACGCGAGAATGTAGACAACAATGAAGGATGAGGTTATAAAGTGAAGATGGAAGGAGAGCTCACATGAAATGACCAGGAAGTCTGTCAGGAGTTCAACAAAATAATTAAGAAGATAGTCACAGAAGAAACAGGGGCATTATCTGAACGTCGAAGTTTAAAAGGACGAGATCACCAATAGGTACAAGGGACAATACATACAGTGGGAGAAGATGGGAAGGAACTACCGGGTGATACAGATGTACTTTCTCACACAGTGGGTGAAGAGAATGTCTCACTTTGGGTTCCGGGTGAGAAAGCATTATCACCGTGTGACCCAACAGCTGCAATCTTCACGAACCCAAATGATATCGAGGAAATGCCAGAGATGTGGATAAAAAGGCAAATGAAATCCTGATATTTAAAAACTGGAGAGACAGAGAGAACTAAAATGCAGGTCAATGTCACTGACTTTCATGTAAGATTATCAGGTCAGTAGAACAGCTGCAAAAAAGTAATAATAATTAATAAAATATAAAAATTTATTCCTTTGCTATGGTTACAATGTGTGTTTACATTTCATAATTTGATTGGAACAAACAAAGCCACTACCATGCCGAGACATTTCGGGCGAGTTCAAAAGTAACAGACAGCAGGATTTTAAAAATTATTAATCCAGTTATACATATCTGCTAGGATTCTGTGAACCCTAGGGAGAGGGAGAGAGAGAGAGAGAGAGAGAGAGAGAGAGAGAGAGAGAGAGAGAGAGAGAGAGAGAGAGAGAGAGAGAGAGAGAGAGAGAGAGAGGCTGTGGGTCCAGATATGTTGAGTCCAAGATTGCCGAGTAGGTGTCCACACCAGCTAGCAGCACATCTAACTCGCATCAGCACTACCTAGCACAATGGTCTTCTCTGTGGAAAGAGGCAAATGTAGTCTGTGTTTACCAATAGAAAAGCAGAACGGAAATCAGCAACTACAGACCCTTGTCACTCCTCTTAATCACTGACAAGATTCTTGAGACAATCTTATGACAGATGAGTTTATCGATTACCACTCATTACTTTGTGACCGTCAGTATGGTTTCAGAAAAGCTACTCAGCTGCCGATCTGTTATTAAATCACTCCACTAAGTGGCACCAAACACCGGATGAATCCAAAGTCAGTTGTGTAATAGTGTTGGACATTGCTGGTGCTTTCGACTGAGTATGGCACCTGTAACTCTTGGCAAAACTGCAAGCACTGGAACTGCAGACTACACTATGTCTCCTCAGTGATTACCTTAAAGGCAGATCTCTAAGCGTAATTCTCAAAGGGACAAGGTCAGAAAGACATCGGGTTGGTGCAAGTGTTCCACAGGGAAGCGTGCTTGGGCCATTGTTACGGAATGTCTACTTCACTGACCTTCATCTCATCCCAGTGACCTTCAGGCTGATATAACTAACCTATAACAGCCTGGGGAAAACGATGGCACGTAACATTTTCGCCTGAGACAACACAAATGGTCTCTAGGATCCATGACGGTAATACTGGAGCGGTGGTAAGAATGGGAGAGTGTTGGTACCAGAAGAGTAAAATCTGATTCTAAACTGACCATGAAGAACCACATCGTAAATCTTACAGCACTTCGTCAAATCTCCCATCTGCAAGATTCTGTAAGAAGCGCAAGTATGCTCAAATCTTTCTTGGATTGCCTGCCCTCCGTCTCATCTGCGACATCTTGACAGAACAGAGAACAAGATTGTTTATCTCTCGCCTGGAACCATCCTGGGTTGATTTGTCATTTTAACAGAGCTTTTAACTTGGGAGGGATGTGGGTGGCTTTACTGTTATATACAAGGCCAGTATTATCAAAGTACCACAATAGGCTCCACTCCGAGGACAGCGAGAGCTATTACATAACAAGACGGCAGTAAACATCAACTTCACTCTGTACCCCTCTCCACAACTTCACTTCATCTGAGATTATTTATTCCCAGGATGACTCGAGTCGGGAACTTATACAGCATAATGATATCAACTAAATAAAGTCAGTTGATCAAATGAAACTGGTGGCCCACAGATGGCTCCAACTCCATCCTGTTCCATATTTGTATGTTTCATAAAATAAAGAGGTTTCAAGTGAGATGATGTAGGTAACACCTCTTGTAAATAAAGTTAGGAATCCTTAACCTAAACTTGTAAAACGCTGTTTAAAATAACAGAGGGAGAGAGGGAGGGAGAGAGGGAGGGAGAGAGGGAGGGAGAGAGGGAGGGAGAGAGGGAGGGAGAGAGGGAGGGAGAGAGGGAGGGAGAGAGGGAGGGAGAGAGGGAGGGAGAGAGGGAGGGAGAGAGGGAGGGAGAGAGGGAGGGAGAAAGGGAGGGTGGACTGAATTTTGTTTGGAAAGAAACCGTTCGATTCAGTTTCGCACAAAAGATTGGAGCAAAAAACAAGAGGAACAAAAAGGGATAACAGAAAAGACACTGCAATAGGATAAGGAATACCTAACAAGAAGACAATAAATTGTTGTCCAGGAAGAGGTATTGGAATGGACAAGTGTGACGAGTGGGGTTCCACAGGGGTCAGTACTCGCTAAGTACTATTTCTTGAGTACTTGAATGACTTAACAGAAGTTTAGTCAAGCTAATCCCTGTTTGTGGATGACGTGAATCTAAAGAGAGGAGTGCAAATAGCTCCAGACTAGGAAAAGCTTCAGAAAGGATGGTCTGATAAGTGGCTATTAGCATTCAATGAAAGCAAATACAAATTTATGAAAATCGGAGAAGGAAAAAGATCGGAAGCAGAGTACACGCATGGGTACAAAGGCAACAGAACTTCCTCAAGGGGAATGACCTCGGGGTGAGCACAATTTAGAACAAATCAAACAAATGAGCGTCTAGCAACTCGAGGGTTTGTTGTCAGGATCCTAAGCATGACGTCAATCACGTCACTCTATACGGCACACATCAATCCCATCTTAGAATATTCAGCACCAACACTGAACCCTCTCCTGATAAAGAATGTCATGAAATGGGTGAAATATAGAAGTTTACAACAAGATTGTATTAGAGTAGAGAGATATGAACTATGAGGAGAAAATATAGGAGTTATAACTGATGACTTAAAGACCGAGAGACGAAAGGCTAGTGATAGCAACGTAAAAGTTACTGAGAGAAATTGATAAGGTTGAGGAGAGAGTATTGAAGATGCGGGAGTCAGGTATATGAAGGCTGCTGTAACAACAAGAAGGCTGCTGTAACATAACATGAAGGCTGCTGTAACATAACAAGAAGGCTGCTGTAACATAACAAGAAGGCTGCTGTAACATAAGCGAGTCTCAAGGGTGTTACAGAAAATTTGCTTTCAGGATTACCGAGGACAGGAGAGTAAACTATCTGGATAGCAAAGTGGTAGAGGCATATCTATTCATTTAAGAATAGATATGATAAACTAGACACATGTGCAACACTTGGGTATCTTTATTAAGGAAACGTTTCGCCACAAAGTGGCTTCATCAGTCCATACAAAGAAGAATGGTGAAGAACAGGAGGAGTTTGAGGTAATCAGTCCCTCAGCCTTGAGTCGATGTGGTCATTCCATCAATCTTGTAAAGAATACAGCATATGTGCGGAGAAGTAGCTTATATACCGTAGGCAGGAGAGGTGCAGCAGTCGTAGGTGGTGTCACACTTGTCCTATGTGGAAGTAGGTCGTGCCCAAGGGTTAGGCAAGTGAAGAATTCCCTGTTGCACCTCTCCTGCCTACGGTATATAAGCCACTTCTCCGCACATATGCTGTATTCTTCACACGATTGATGGACTGACCACATCGACTCCAGGCTGAGGGACTGATTACCTCAAACTCCTCTTTTTCTTCACCATTCTCCTTTGTATGGACTGATAAAGCCACTGTGTGGCGAAACGTTTCCTCATTAAAGATACCCAAGTGTTGCATGTGTGTGTAATTTATCAACTTGCCGGTTCTCTGAACCATTCACCTACAAGAATAGATATAACAGGGCTCACGCTGCCAGGAGAGAGGAACCCAAGTAGCTGCCTGTTGAGGGCAGAACCAGGACCTGAGAGTCAACCCCAGCAGCCACATGTAAGAGAATACATATAGGTGAGCGTACATACATTTAAAGAATGGAGGAACACTACAGCTAGCCTATTGGCCCATACAAGAAAAGCCCTTATCAAAACCACCCATATCCACCCACGATGTATTTGTCCAGCCTTTTACCAAAGCAACCCAAGAATTTGCTTTAGTACCTCAGGTACTAATCAAACCCAGGCCTTTTCACTCTTATAGTTTTCCAATCTCTTTCAAAAGCTAGCCTCTATTGCTCTCCCCCCCCCCACATACCAGACAAGAACCACGTAATCAGCTCAAAATTCAGGGAGGTATTCACAGTGGAGACAGAGAGGCTTCCAGCAAACCGAGGTGGTAGGGTGCACTAACAAGTGCTGGACACACTGCTCACAACCAAGGAGGAGGTGAAGAAACTTCTCGATGAACTAGATATCTCGAAGGCATTGGGGCCCAGATGATATCTCTCCATGGGTCGTGAGAGTGGGAGCATATGCACTGTGTGTGTCCCTTACAATAATTTTTAATATATCTATTGAAACAGGGAAACTGCCTGAGGTGTGGAAGAGAGCAAAAGTAGTTCCGATTTTTAAGAAGGGAGACAGACAGGCAGAGCCAAACTACAAACCTGTGTCACTGACATGTACAGTATGTAAAACTATGGAGAGGACTGTCAGGAGAACAGTGGTGTGGCACGTAGAAAGGAATGGGTTCATACATGACAACCAGCATGGCTTCAGGAAAGGGAAATCCTGCATCACACACCTGGGTAGACTGCATCTTCATGGACTCTAAGAAGGTTTTCGATACAGTACCACCCCAGACGCTGGTTGAAAAGCTACATGAAGAGGCAAGAACAACAGGGAAAGTACTGCAATAGCCCTGGGAATACTTGACAGAAGGAAACAACGTGTGATGGAGGTGACGAGGTGTCAGAGTGGGCGCATATATCGAGTGGAGCCCCAAGGGCCAGCCCCAGGCGCGGTGTTGTTTATAGTATAAGTGAGTGACATGACAGAAGGGATAGATTCAGAGGTGTCCATGTTTCCAGACGATGTGAAGCTAATGAGAATAGAAGCGGACGAGGATCAGGTAAGCCTTGAAGAACATCTGGACAGGCTTCAAGCTTGGTCCGACAAATAACTCCTGTAGTTTAGCCATAGCAAGTACGAAGTCATGAAGTTTTGGGAAGGACAAAATAAGATCGCAGATGGAGTTCAACCTACGAGGTAAAAGGCTGCAAAACTCACTGAAGGAAAAGGATTTTGGGGTTAGCATCAAACCGAACACATTTCCTGAGGTGCACATCAACTAAATAGCTGCTGCAGTATATGGGCGTTTTGTACGTCAGGCCCATATTCGAATATGAAGCATCAGTTTGGAACCCACACCTGGTCAAACACGTCAAGGAATTAGGAAAAGTGTAAAGGTTTGCAACAAGATTAGTCCCGGAGCTAAGGGATATGCCCTACGAGGAGAGATTAATGGGAAATTAACCTGACGACAATGTAGGACAGGAGGGATAGAGGGGGCATGATAACGATATATAAAATACTGAGAGGAATTGACAGTGGACAGGGACAATGTTTCAGAGATGGGACACAGCAACAAGGGTCACAACTAGAGATTAAAAACTCAAATGAGTCACAGGAATATTAGGAAGTATTTCTTCAGTCGAAGTTGTCAGGAAGTGGAACAATCTGGAGAGTGATGTATTGGAGGCAGGATCCGCAGATAGCCTTAAGGAGAGGTATGACAAGATTCTTAAGCAGGGAGAGTGGACCTAGTAGCGACCAGCAAACAGGTGGGGTCAGAAACTGCAACTCGACCCCTGCAACCACATTTCGGTGAGTACACACACATTATGGACTAGAAACATAGAGAACTAATCTGTTTGGAGGTGGTGATGGAAAACCTCATGTCTCAACTAGTCAGACACACAACTAGGAAGAGTGAAGGTGACGAACCAGTGAGGCTGGACCTTGTGTTCACCCTGAGTGACTCTGATGTAGAGAACTTCGAATATTTGAAGTTTGATTAATTGGTGAGGAATACGAAGTATGGAGGAGGGGACAAACCTCACTTAAAATGAGGAGCCTATGATGGAATGAAGCGATTCCTAAACAGTGTGTCATGGAAAAGTAAGTTAGAGGAAAATGTAACAAATGAAATGATTGAGTATGTATTTAGAAAGTGTGAGGAGACGGAGGAGAAATTCATACTCAGAAGTAGAAGAGAGAGCGAGAAGAGAGTGAGCCAATAGTCCTCCCAGAGGTTCTAAAAGTGAAGGAACATGGCAGACATAGGATGCAAAGTATTTCAGACAATAGGAGCTCCCTTAAAAATTAGACTTTTCCAAAAAATCCTTTTACCGAATAATGATAATTTTGCTTCATTAACAATGATGTAAAGATTATAACTTTTTTCCGACAAACTCTATGATACTTCATCTAACTTCACTCAAATTAATGTAATTTTTAGCTCTATTTTGTTGTAAATATGATAGTTTAATTTATTTAATATTAAACTAAACGATACATGTCGTGCCGAATAGGCAGAACTTGCGATCTTGTCTTAAATAGCAATGCTCATCTTGCCATATAGGACAAGTGAAAATTTGTGTATGCAATAATTTCGCCAAAATCATTCTGAACCTAACGAAAAAAATATATTTCACTGTGTTTGTTTAGTATTAAATTATTGTAAACAAATCTAAAATATATTTAGTTGGGTTAGGCTAAAATAAATTGTTCTTGTTATAATAAGATTAGGTAAGTTTTCTAAGATTCTTTTGGAGCAAAATTAAAAATTTTTGCATTAACATTAATGAAAAAAATATATCTTTAAACGTACAAGAGAAAATTTTAGAAAGGATTTAATTTTAAATGAGTTCTTGCTAATTGACCAGTTTTACATATTCGGCACGACATATATATATATATATATATATATATATATATATATATATATATATATATATATATATATATATATATACTAGGTAGTAGGTTGGTAGACAGCAACCGCCCAGGGAGGTACTACCGTCCTGCCAAGTGAGTGTAAAACGGAAACCTGTAATTGTTTTACATAATGGTAGGATTGCTGGTGTCCTATTTTCTGTCTCATAAACATGCTAGATTACAGGTACGTCTTGCTACTTCTACTTACACTTAGGTCACACTACACATACATGTACAAGCATATATACACATCCCTCTGGGTTTTCTGCTATTTTCTTTCTAGTTCTTGTTCTTGTTTATTTCATCTTATCTCCATGGGGAAGTGGAGCAGAATTCTTCCTCCGTAAGCCATGCGTGTTGTAAGAGGCGACTAAAATGCCGGGAGCAAGGGGCTATTAACCCCTTCTCCCGTATAAATTACTAAATTTGAAAAGAGAAACTTTCGTTTTTCTTTTTGGGCCACCCTGCCTTGGTGGGATACGGCCGGTTTGTTGAAAAAAACTTTATATATATATATATATATATATATATATATATATATATATATATATATATATATATATATATATATATATATATATATATATATTAAGTACCACCTCTATAGCTGGACTGGGGACCCTCATCCTCAGAAAAGACAATAAACGTACCTCAGGGAAAACTCAAGGTTTTCCCTGGAGCTGTTTAAATATTTTCTTCTCCTACCACCCCTTGTATTTTATATTCTATGTGAACATTTATTAATAAACAGAGTACATTTACAGAAAAACACAAACATGAATACAATGGTACACTGTATTAAAGATCATGAATTTCCTCCAGCTCGTCCGAAGCCGGACGAGAGCCCAGTATGCAGCAAGCATTTCCTCTTTGGATGGCCATTCTGAGGTGCTGGAACATGAAAGTGGCTGCCCTTGGGTCCCTGGTGGTGTCGATGAGTCTGGAACCCAATTCTTTAAGGAAACGTGTGGCATTTTTTCCCCATGATCCCAAGGTCTCTGATCCCACTGGGACAAATTGATACTGTTGGCTTATGTCCCTGTACTTGCTGATCTTGTACTCCTCCCTGTGATCAGCAGCTCCTCCCTGTCGCCCCACACTGTGATGGATATAGGTGTCAGCCAGTGTGGACACACAAGTATAGTCCCATGCTAAGAGCTTGCCATTCTTCCAAGGACAGATGGTGATCCCGTCGGGGCAGTTTGCTGGGTTGTGGGTATTGTTGGCTGCTAGTGATCGGGGCTCTCTCTCGGCTGGGCATCCAGCTGTAGCAAGGGTTCTCTTTATGATGTCGTTGACCTCATTGTGTCTTGCATGCCAGCCCTTGGTTTTGGAACAGTTAAGACCATGTAGACCATATTGGTCTGCTTGCGCTTCGCCGCAAATACACGTATATTCTGTGTGAATTGGGGCAGCAAGGCGCAGAGCCAATGCAATACGGAGGGTCTTAGGGTCGAGTCGCGTTCCCATTGCTGATATGGGAACTGTTTGGAGGAAGTCCCCGGAGTGATGTGCGCTCACAGCCTGGAGATGGGCAGTCTCCCTATCTGATGTTGCAGCCCTGAGCATGTTGGCAAGGACCTTTTCAGCGATCGGGCCATCCCAGCTTGACTGTTTGTGAGCCAGTGCTTCACTAGGGTTTTGTGCTGGAGCAGCAAGAGTCTCCGATTCTGTGATGACACTGGCATAGCTAGGGTCCTGTATTCCTGCTGAGTCACTGAGGTTATCAGGAAGAATTTGTCTTACCAACTCGTTTGATGCTATGGAAGAGGATAGGAAAGCTGGTAGAGTAATCTGGGAGGATCTGCGTACTCCTAGCACCCCAAGCCTGACCGGAAGTGAGGCTTGCAACCACTGTCCACCTTCAAGGGAAAGATTCAATACACTCTCTAGCATGGTCTTAAGGAGTCATATTCCTTGAGTTTTGGACTGCTGAAGGCTGGGGAGCATCTCAGAAAGTAGGTAAGTTTTGGGAATGTGTCAGTGTCTTTCATCCTGCTTTCCATCGTCCGGAGGTCTGAGATTTTTTTCCTAGGATCAGATCGATGGCATTGGACCCAAGAGGAGCACCGAGGAGAGTGCTATTGGCTGGATCAATGGCTCGTGCTCCTGGTAAAACGGCGCTAATATTCTGGATCATCTGTTGATTGGTAGAAACTATTTCACATTTGGTGGGGTTTAAAGAAAGGCCCAGGCTTTCTCCCATGTCTTTAATTTTACTGATGTCCTCCAGGAGAGATTCTGTTGTGCCAGCTAGGGTACCGTCGTCCAGGAATCAGATATTGAGCTCGCTGGAGAGTGCTTCTGTGACTTCCTTGATGACCAAACAGAATAGAAAGGGGGCGAGAGGGTCCCCCTGTTGCACGCCCTCACATGAGTCAATTTCATGGTCCCCAAACAATAGTTTGGAAGTCACACTATAACACGATTCTATGAAGAGATAAAGGAAAGGGAAGTTTCTATGAACTGCTTGGAGAGCAGCATCCCTTCTGACTTTTTTTTTTTTTTTTTTTTTTTTTTTTTTTTTTACACACAGGGTTTGACAAGGTTAAGGATCCCTAGCTTTATTGACAAGTTATTTACAGGTTAAGGATTCCTAACTTTTTTGGCAAGCTAAGAGCTGTTACCTACATCAGCTCATTTAAAAGCATTTTTATTGTTATGAGACATACATGTAGGGAACAGGATGAAGTTGGAGCCATCTGTGGGCCAGCATTTTCATTTGATCAACTGACTATCTCGTTGACATCATTATGCTGTACGAATGTGTTCCATACTCGAGTCATCCTGGGTATATATGATCTCAGATGGAGTGATGTTCTGGAGAAGAGTACAGCCAGAGTGAAGTTGCTGCTTTCTGCCCGTCTTGTGGCATAAAAGCTTGTTTCACGCTGTCCTCGAAGTGGATCCAAGTGTGGTACTTTGACAATACTGGCCTTGTACATAACAGTAAGGCCACCCACATCCCTCCTGTGTTGAAGGCTCTGCTGAAATGACAGATCTATCCAGGATGGGTCCAGGATAGAAGAGACGTCCTGCTCTGTTCTCTACTCTGTCAAGCAGTCACAGATGAGAGGTGGGGGGGGGAGGCAAACCAAGAAAGTGGAGCATACTCAAGGTGTGAGCATACTTGTGCCTCGTACAGAATCTTGCAACCCCTACTGTCAAGCAGATGCGAGATACGACGAAGTGCTGTAAGCTTCCTGGCTGCCTTGTTTGCAAGATTTACAACATGGTTCTTCATGGTTAGTTTGGAGTTGAAAGCATCGGCAAAGTCCAATTTGACCAAGGCTTTTTCATCGGACATGTTTTTGATATATACTCGTGCTGCGTGTGCAGCTGCTTCACAGCCCTGTTGAACGCCGAAACCGAGCTGAGTTGGTTTCAGCATTGCAGCAGCCTCTTGACTCACCCTTGGCGACTAGGCGCCGAAGGGTGTTACCCACTGCAATGGGCCTGATTCCGCCATCCCTTTTCCGGAGGGCACACAATGAGGCACCAAAGAAAAGGGGTCTGATGGCCTCTGGGACACTGCCAGCCAGGCACAGGTTGGAAAATTTGGCGAGTTCAGACAGCAGCCTTTCTGAAACCTCACCAAGTGCTGGATTGAGTATTTGTTTTAAGTGTTGAGGCCTTAAACCAGTGAAACCTCCTGCTGAGCCCTGTGGAAATGACTTAGCAGCTTTATACACATCAGCATCCTGTAAGGCTAGATGTTCTTCGCCTGCTGCAATGTCAGGGAGGTCAGTGTTGGTACTGGGAGCCCTGGGTGGATGTTTGTCCTTCAGAGCTTGCGCCGTGCTGACGTCCTTGGGAGCGATGGTATCCTCACTGGTTATAAGCCTCAGAGCTCCAATAGTATTACCCTCTTCTATTTTTTTGCTAATTTGGGCTCTGATTTTTGATGCGTCAGGTGTCCTGTTGTTGGCATTTGCCCGGCGGGTGTTTGTCGCCCTAGGGGGGAGACGGACGAGGTTGTCATCCCTTGGGAATGCATTTATTGCCCTAATAACATGTGTTGCTAGTGACTTGTCTCTCCTTGGCGGGACAGCCAAACAGGCATTGCCAAAAAGCAGGAGGTTGTGCCAGGATCTGTTGTTTGAAGGAGTATCGTTGACTTTCTTCAGGAGGTCGGTGAATTTGCTAGCAGCTTGAGGGCGAGCTGCTTTGGGAATGTGTGTCAGAGTCCTGGTGGATGTTAATTTGATTGCAGATTTGAGGTCCTCTGTAGAGGTGAAGTCACTGTAGCTGTCAGCGCTGTCTGCTGGGAGAAGCTGTTGGTTGTTCTCATTTGGAGCTCTCCTGGAGCCTAGACATCCATT
Source organism: Cherax quadricarinatus (assembly GCF_038502225.1). NCBI lineage: Eukaryota > Metazoa > Arthropoda > Malacostraca > Decapoda > Parastacidae > Cherax > Cherax quadricarinatus. Next base: position 11,742 of record NW_027199514.1, on the reverse strand, counting down.
GTGTGCACGGATGTTGCCAGGTGAGGGATTAAGTGCACATTGCCTGTAGCAAACCCGGCAGATGCCTCGTGAACGACGGCTTTGGCTTTGTCGTGAAGATTCCTGGGAACCCGCGACTACTTGTGACATTGCTGATATCGTGGGGGTGGGAGAGCGCCAGCTGTGGGGTGATGGGTGAAGGACAGCAGGGATGCATGGGGGATGAGGGTGGGGGATAACCCACTGCTGCAACTAACTCTGAATTCAAGCTGATGCTGAAAAGCTCAGGAGCTTCCTTTTCAGCACTAAAAGTCTCAGTGTCTAAACACTTTTAATATTGGCCCTTTTCTTGAAACTCTTACCATCCCTTCTGCTATCTTTAAAATCGTGTTTTAAATCAACGTAAATTTGTCTTGCACACTCACAGATAAAACTTGTAAACACTATCTCTCTTGATCTGCTTCTCTCTTATATATATATATATATATATATATATATATATATATATATATATATATATATATATATATATATATATATATATATATATATATATATATATATATATATATATATATATATATATATATATATATATATATATATATATATATATATATATATATATATATATATATATAATGTCGTGCCGAATAGGCAGAACTTGCGATCTTGTCTTAAATAGCAACGCTCATCTTGCCATATAGGACAAGTGAAAATTTGTGTATGCAATAATTTCGCCAAAATCATTCTGAACCTAACGGAAAAAATATATTTCACTGTGTTTGTTTAGTATTAAATTACTGTAAACAAATCTAAAATATATTTAGTTGGGTTAGGCTAAAATAAATTGCTCTTGTTATGATAAGGTTAGGTAAGTTTTCTAAGATTCTTTTGGTGCAAAATTAAAATTTTTTACATTAACATTAATGAAAAAAAAATATCTTTAAACGTATAAGAGAAAATTTTAGAAAGGACTTAATTTTAAATGAGTTCTTGCTAATTGACGAGTTTTACATATTCGGCACGACATATATATATATATATATAATTTAAGCACAGATGTACAGTAGTCCCTTGAGTTACGATAATAATCTGTTCTTAACTCAAACCCCCAAATTCATGGATTTTTTGTATTTTGCTCCAAGGCGCTCAGAAGCGAGTCTTTTACTCTACCTTAGTGGTGGTGGCGGTGGTGATGGTGGTGATGGCGGTGGTGGTGATGGCGGTGGTGCCGGGAGATAGGATGGGGAGGAATTTGCTGGCTGGAAGAAGCTGCTCTCTACTGCTCCATCTTGGATTATTCCAGTTGTTTGCTTCTCGAGTTCATACAATATGACTGAGCAACTTCTTCAGAAGCATATGAAGGGAATTCAGTATTTTCAATTACTGGATGCTTTATTATGATTCTTTTCACTATTTCCCAATAAGTAAACAACGCCTAAATTTCTGCAGCTGTTTTCATCCTCCATTTCTTCTTTCCTACTGACTTTATTCATCTCTCGTAATTGTTAGAGCTTCTCTGTCGTCAACTCCTGCCTCTGGTTCTGAATTATCTCCCCATCATCTTCATCAACCTACAGCCTCATTGCCTCACTAACAGCAACAATTCTTGGTTTATATCCTCCCACTGAAAGCCGTAGTTCTTACAGGCTGCAGCAAGGATCCTAGTGATAAGCTCATTCCAGTAATTCACTATGAACCTCACATAATTAAGATATTAAACTTAGTCTTCCAGAATTTCTTGAGGTTGGCGGCTCAGTCTCCTGAAGTCTCTGTACAGCATTTGGTAAACATGCATATGGACCTGCAGTCAGTTGCTGGGACATAAGCTGCCAACTAGTGTCTGGTGGGAGGAATTTAACTGTAACAAAGTTAAATTCTGCTTCCAGAGATTGGGTACGTTATGGATCATGTTCTGATGCATTACCCAATAGTAAGCTTATCTTTCAACGTAATTATGCCCAATCAAAGTGACCTCCTCCTCTGCTCGCCTGGGCATTCTTTCCCAAAAGAACTCTGTCTCATTCACATTAAACACTTTTTGAAGGAGATAACCCACTGCTGCATCTATGAATTCAAGCTGAATCTGAAAAGCTTAGCAGCTTTCTTTTCAGCACTAAAAGTCTCACAGTGTCTGAACACTTTAAATAATGGCTCTTTTCTTGAAACTCTTAACACCCCCGATCCCCTTTGCTATCTTTAAAATCGTCACATCGAGTAGTACTTGTGGGTAAACGGTGTTTTAAATCAACAAATTTCTCTTACACACTCACAGATATAACTTGTAAACACTATCACTCTTCATATGCTTGTCTCTTATCAACAATAGCAGCATTAACATCTCTATGATCATTTCTCAGCTTCTTTTCACTAGCTTAGATTCGCCTTACAGTAGAGATTTTTGATTTTGAAAAGCCGTTTACGCACAGCTGCACTAATTTTAACTCATCATATTTTTCACAATTTCTTACATGATTTTTAGACAAATTTCCTGTTTACTGCGCGTTTTAGGAGCCATGACGACTTGGCAACACAACAGAGGGCGTAATTAAACCACAAACGCAGTTATGAAAGATAAATAATCCAGAGTTGTTGTGGTCAACACTTCTCGTAGATTCAAACTGAAAAATATAAACTGTGGTACAGCTCTGTTATTGGCTGAGATGCTACCGTACAGACATTCAACCCCATTGCTTATTGGCTGCTAAGCAATATCCCCCCATTCCTCTCCTATTGGCTCAATCGCTGTCCAAGAGGCAAGGCACTGCTTCACTGGTTGGCCAAGGCCAATCCACACAGAAACTGCCTCTCCTATTGGTCAGACACCGCCCAGGAGGCAATCAACCACGTCGCTGGGTGGCAGAGACCAACTCCCGAGTGCTGACCATCACATACATAAAGAACACAAAGGCATAATGCCGTGACTGGAACAATACACATATTACCCGCACATAGGAGAAAGAAACTTTACGACGTTTCGATCCGACTTGGACCGTTAACTAGTCACACTAGTTAATGGTCCAAGTCGGGTTATTTGCGCATCATATACATGCCATATCTCAAATTTTTCTTAGCGACTCAAATCTAAATTCCTCTCTTAAGGTAAATCGTAACTCAGAATCGTCGAAAATGAAAGATCTCTGGTCTTTGTGCCTCGATGTGTCTAGTTTTAGATCCTCTTGTCTCTAATAGTTCAAATATCTCAGTCCTGGGATAGTTTCGTTGCAAACTTTTACACTGTTTCCAGATTCTTTACATGGTTTACCAGATGCGAGTTCCATACTGACCCTACGTACTCCCAGATGGGACTGACATGTGCCATGCATAATATTGTGAATGTCTCCTCCTCGATGTTACTGAAAGCTACCCGGGTGAAATGTTCATAACTATGCTCACCCCGAGGTCCTTCTTTTCCCAGAAGTGCAGTCTTTGTTTCCCGAGCCGTTACACTGTCTCTGGACGGCTTTGCTCTTCAACGATTTTCATGATTTCGTAATTTCTGTAGTTAAATTCCAATAGTCACATGATAGACCAGTTATGCAGCTTGTCCAGATCAATTTGTAGTCTTTCCTTGCCTACTCCTGTCTGTATTCACTTCGTCAGTTTCGCATCATCTTCAAACATCCTGTCATATCGTTTATATACATAAGAAACAGTACTGGACCAAGTACTGACTCTTGTGGAACTCCACTCTCAACACTAGCCCATTTCGACACCTCACTGGCAATAATTTGTTGCTTCCTTTCCGCTTCCGCTGAGTGTTCCTTGATCCACCGTAGTGACTTCCTCATTATTTTGTCTGCTTTTCTAGTTTCTGAGCCAGTCTCTTATAGCGTACTATATCGAACACCTTCTTGCAATCAATTCACCCATCCCTTCCCCTCCGGTCTGACTTCCATTACCACATCATTGAAATCTAGCAGACTTGTCAAACAGTATTTACAGTCTCGGAAATCGTGCTGGTTGTTGTTCATGAATCCACTACTTTCCTGGTGATCCCGTAATCTCTTCCTGATAATCTTCTCCATAACATTACAAACTGAGCATGTTAGTGACACTGGCCTGTAGTTCACTGCCACATGTCGGTTCCCTTCTTTGAATATTGGGATTACATTCGCTGTTTTCCAGACCTCTGGAAGCTGTCCTGTTACACTCGATTTGTTGAAAATCGCTGCTAGTGGTTCACACAGTTCCTCAGCTCCCTCTCACTGCACTCCCATTACATGTGAGGTATCTAGTTCACTCAGTAGTTTCTTCACATCTCTTCCTGTTGTTTCTGTTGTGTCCAGTTCTCATTGGTGCACTCCATTTGAGTCTGGCAATGATTCTGTTTTCAGTGTGTGTGTGTGTGTGTGTGTGTGTGTGTGTGTGTGTGTGTGTGTGTGTGGAAAGAAGGGGGGACTGGTGGTACAGGTGGTGGATGTGGCGATGTGTTTGATTGGGACGAAGGCGACAGTTGAATTATGGATGTAATGATGGTGTGGCTGTAGTGTGGTTGTGATGGTGGGTTCTGTAATGGAGATTGTGGTTATTGTGTGGATATAATGGCAGTTGTCGTAGTAGTAGTGGCTGGTGGTAGACATTCTGGATGTGGTAGTGTGATTATTATTATTATTACCATTAATTATTATTATTATTATATTAACACTACCTTCTTACCTTCCGAATGAAGTTTTAAATAAGCATTTAAAATACAATATACCGATGGGCCATAGAGGGTGGCCGGGCCATAGAGGGTGGCCGGGCCATAGAGGGTGGCCGGGCCATAGAGGGTGGCCGGGCCATAGAGGGTGGCCGGGCCATAGAGGGTGGACGGGCCATAGATGGGAAAGGGATTGAAAGGGTTTGGTGGGAATCCTTCCAGAAATACCTGGTGGTTGGTGGGTCATAAAATGTGTGGTGGACCTGACAGATCTGGGGCATACCTGGGATACCTGTGACCGAGTTGGTGATCACTACCAGTGACACAAGTGTTGGTGATCACTACCTGTGACACAAGTGTTGGTGATCACTACCAGTGACACAAGTGTTGGTGATCACTACCTGTGACACAAGTGTTGGTGATCACTACCAGTGACACAAGTGTTGGTGATCACTACCTGTGACACAAGTGTTGGTGATCACTACCAGTGACACAAGTGTTGGTGATCACTACCAGTGACACAAGTGTTGGTGATCACTACCAGTGACACAAGTGTTGGTGATCACTACCAGTGACACAAGTGTTGGTGATCACTACCAGTGACACAAGTGTTGGTGATCACTACCAGTGACACAAGTGTTGGTGATCACTACCAGTGACACAAGTGTTGGTGATCACTACCAGTGACACAAGTGTTGGTGATCACTACCAGTGACACAAGTGTTGGTGATCACTACCAGTGACACAAGTGTTGGTGATCACTACCAGTGACACAAGTGTTGGTGATCACTGCCAATGACACAAGTGTTGGTGATCACTACCAGTGACACAAGTGTTGGTGATCACTGCCAATGACACAAGTGTTGGTGATCACTACCAGTGACACAAGTGTTGGTGATCACTGCCAGTGACACAAGTGTTGGTGATCACTACCAGTGACACAAGTGTTGGTGATCACTGCCAGTGACACAAGTGTTGGTGATCACTACCAGTGACACAAGTGTTGGTGATCACTGCCAGTGACACAAGTGTTGGTGATCACTACCAGTGACACAAGTGTTGGTGATCACTACCTGTGAAACAAGTGTTGGTGATCACTACCAGTGACACAAGTGTTGGTGATCACTACCAGTGACACAAGTGTTGGTGATCACTACCAGTGACACAAGTGTTGGTGATCACTACCAGTGACACAAGTGTTGGTGATCACTACCAGTGACACAAGTGTTGGTGATCACTACCTGTGAAACAAGTGTTGGTGATCACTACCAGTGACACAAGTGTTGGTGATCACTACCAGTGACACAAGTGTTGGTGATCACTACCAGTGACACAAGTGTTGGTGATCACTACCAGTGACACAAGTGTTGGTGATCACTACCAGTGACACAGGTGTTGGTGATCACTGCCAATGACACAAGTGTTGGTGATCACTATCAGTGACACAAGTGTTGGTGATCACTACCAGTGACACAGGTGTTGGTGATCACTACCAGTGACACAAGTGTTGGTGATCACTACCTGTGACACAAGTGTTGGTGATCACTACCAGTGACACAAGTGTTGGTGATCACTACCTGTGACACAAGTGTTGGTGATCACTACCTGTGACACAAGTGTTGATCACTACCAGTGACACAAGTGTTGGTGACCACTACCTGTGAAACAAGTGTTGGTGATCACTACCAGTGACACAAGTGTTGGTGATCACTACCTGTGAAACAAGTGTTGGTGATCACTACCAGTGACACAAGTGTTGGTGATCACTACCTGTGAAACAAGTGTTGGTGATCACTACCTGTGAAACAAGTGTTGGTGATCACTACCAGTGACACAAGTGTTGGTGATCACTGCCAATGACACAAGTGTTGATCACTATCAGTGACAAGTGTTGGTGATCACTACCTTTGAAACAAGTGTTGGTGATCTCTAAATGTGACACAATTGTTGGTGATCACTACCAGTGACACAAGTGTTGGTGATCACTACCTGTGAAACAAGTGTTGGTGATCACTACCTGTGACACAAGTGTTGGTGATCACTACCTGTGAAACAAGTGTTGGTGATCACTACCAGTGACACAAGTGTTGGTGATCACTACCTGTGAAACAAGTGTTGGTGATCACTACCTGTGACACAAGTGTTGGTGATCACTACCTGTGACACAAGTGTTGGTGATCACTACCTGTGACACAAGTGTTGGTGATCACCACCAGTGACACAAGTGTTGGTGATCACTGCCAATGACACAAGTGTTGGTGATCACCACCAGTGACACAAGTGTTGGTGATCACTGCCAATGACACAAGTGTTGATCACTACCTGTGACACAAGTGTTGGTGATCACCACCAGTGACACAAGTGTTGGTGATCACCACCAGTGACACAAGTGTTGGTGATCACCACCAGTGACACAAGTGTTGGTGATCACTACCAGTGACACAAGTGTTGCTGATCACTGCCAATGACACAAGTGTTGGTGATCACTATCAGTGACACAAGTGTTGGTGATCACTATCAGTGACACAAGTGTTGGTGATCACTACCAGTGACACAAGTGTTGCTGATCACTGCCAATGACACAAGTGTTGGTGATCACTACCAGTGACACAAGTGTTGGTGATCACTACCAGTGGCACAAGTGTTGCTGATCACTGCCAATGACACAAGTGTTGGTGATCACTATCAGTGACACAAGTGTTGGTGATCACTATCAGTGACACAAGTGTTGGTGATCACTATCAGTGACACAAGTGTTGGTGATCACTATCAGTGACACAAGTGTTGGTGATCACTATCAGTGACACAAGTGTTGATCACTACCAGTGACACAAGTGTTGGTGTGTGGTGGTCTCTGTGACACAAGAGCTGCAGCCTGGTGTGCATGACTCAAAACCTGGGCCCTGGTGTACATGACATAAGAGCTGGGTCCTGGTGCACATGACACAAGAGCTGGGTCCTGGTGCACATGACACAAGAGCTGGGTCCTGGTGTACATAGCACAAGAGCTGGGTCCTGGTGCACATGACACAAGAGCTGGGTCCTGGTGTACATGACACAAGAGCTGGGTTCTGCTGTACATGACACAAGAGCTGGACCCTGGTGTACATGACACAAGAGCTGGACCCTGGTGTACATGACAAGAGCTGGACCCTGGTGTACATGACACAAGAGCTGGACCCTGGTGTACATGACACAAGAGCTGGACCCTCGTGTACATGACACAAGAGCTGGGTCCTGGTGTACATGACACAAGAGCTGGACCCTGGTGTACATGACACAAGAGCTGGGTCCTGGTGTACATGACACAAGAGCTAGACCCTGGTGTACATGACACAAGAGCTGGACCCTGGTGTACATGACACAAGAGCTGGACCCTGGTGTACATGACACAAGAGCTGGACCCTGGTGTACATAACACAAGAGCTGGGTCCTGGTGTACATGACACAAGAGCTGGACCCAGGTGTACATGACACATGAGCTGGACCCTGGTCTACATGACACAAGAGCTGGACCCTGGTCTACATGACACAAGAGCTGGACCCTGGTGTACATGACACAAGAGCTGGACCCTGGTGTACATGACACAAGAGCTGGACCCTGGTGTACATGACACAAGAGCTGGATCCTGGTGTACATGACAAAATCTGGGTTCTGGTGTACATGACACAAGAGCTGGACCCTGGTGTACATGACACAAGAGCTGGAGCCTGGTGCTGGGTCACCATGACGACTGGAAGATACAGTTAGAGAAGTAAACAAACGTAGAAACACAGATAGAATTGTGACTTCTTGTGATTACAAAAACATCAGAGAGAGAGCGTATTTGTGTATACATAAGGAATGGGATTGTGTGGGAGACTTTCGATAACAGTATGGAGGCTGAGAAAGACAAGCAACATTCTAGATTCCTCTAAATCTGCCTAGATAATTGAGGTTAGAATAGTATAAGAGAAAGCCTGGTTCTCCGCTCCCTTCTCCATCCAGCCAACTTGAGGGTAGGAAATTATAGGTGACATAATTCCATAACGTATAGGAAAATAAGCATTGATATTCATGAGAAAGATTGATGCAGAATTTGGTTACTGTTATAGATACTGTTATAGATATCACTATTATATCTGTTTTTATCAGTACTATTAACATGATCTTAATAGCTCATTGTCAACTAGTTCACCTGGAGTAGTTCTTGTATTACTATCAGGAATTTGCTGTCAACAGTCAACCTATGTATAATATATAGTTAAGTCATAGGTTTACAAAGTACTTTTCCAGCTGATTGTTAAATGACCAATTATTTTTGCACCTATAATTTCAACTAGGAGATTAATCTATTGAGTTATATTTAGATGTACAAAAAAATCTCTACCATCATTTACATTATTATTATATCTAGAAAATGGAGTCAACCTACACGGGTGACAATGTACAAATGAAAGGTTGAGGGAAACTTCTGGCTAACAGATGAACTTTTGACAACAGAGAACTTACGAGTTAGAAAGAAAAGTTAAAGTTACCGTGGTAAATAATTTTCAATCATATAATCATAGAGTTTGTCTGTACTGAAAGTAGGTAGCGTGTGAACGCCCTAGCGCTGAAAAACAAATTGAAAATCAATTCTACGTGCCTCTGGTAAATTGAACAATTAAGCAAACGGTGTTCGACTGTCAATGAAGCCTGACAAGTTGCACAGAGATGTGCTAGAAGCCTCTCCGTGTGATAGCTGTGTTAGTCTGTATTGCCAATCCGTAACGTGCGAGAACAGTTTCCTAAATGGAACATCGATGAAAAGCAGTCCCACAAGAACCCAGCTGTGGTTTAATTAAGAATATCTTGTTGCGTGTCAACCTGGACCAAAGACGGTCCCATCTATCCCAGATGCTCTTAGACCGAAATGAAAAAAATAGTCTTAATAGGGTATATCCCTGCGAGAGGTGAACAGGACATGAGCTGCGGAACACACAAGTCCGCAAACTCATTTCTCTGGATACCAAAATGACAAGAAATCCTGAAAAAAAACACGAAGTCTTTATGCTTGCTGAAGAGGTGACAGCCAGCGTTGACTGCTACAGACGATGGGACGCGAGAAGTAGAAGTTCTGCGTTGCTTTCAGCGTCAGAGATCACAACAGAAGAAAAGCTCTGTGAATAATGGCTGCTTTAAATGCATATAACTTTGGCGTGAAAAAGTTCAACAAATTTAGCAAGTGTTTCATCATTACAATCTGAAAAAACAGATGCATATCCAACATCGTTAGAGAATTTAGAGCACTAAGAGTAAAGGAAATGGTCGAGCAAGATCTATGGCATCTCCGTGTAGTGATATCAAAAATTAGGAGAGGAAAGATGGGCAGACTCGAATAATGGGTACCTAGAAAAGGAAAACTGAAAATAAATGAACAGGATAAACAGACAAGGGAGATAGATTGAGAGAAGAAGCGAGTCTGAAAACGAAGGTTAAATGTGCATAATAAAGAAGGATGACAATTGAAATATCAGTTTTACTAACATCAGTGATTACTCTAAAAGTTGTAGTGTTATGAAGGTCATAAAACTGAACAAAAAATTGTAGAATGTGAGGATCCTGACGGTCTTATACTGGAGGAACATTGAAATCTACATAAAGACTAGTGACTAAGACAGTTGAAAGGCATCAAACTTGGTGGGAATTATAACTTCAGGATGAGATGACTACGTCTGTTCCCCTTAATGAAGTTTAGACAGAATTTAGTCCCATTGAAGACGAAGAATTCACCAAGGAAGCCGTGACAATATTTTTAGCAAATTTAGTCTGCTGCTTCGAGGACTGGCACGTGTATTTTCCAGAACATACCACAGACATGGTAGAAACGAAGCAATATAAAACACTGGTAAACAGAGACAGGGGATCCATACAGCGAGAATACGAAACGGGATATAACACCGCTTCGAGCAAATAGAATACAATTCGTGTCAGGTACCGAGAATTTAAAGCCATGTGATAAAGTTTATAGAGACCGTCGACTGCAGTCAGCAGGGAGATGGAGACTTGCTGGATGTTTGTGTCAGCAGATGTAATCATCCACGTATAAAGAGGACCAAATACCCTGAGGTAATACTGAAGTTAGACCAATAATTTATGTTAAGAAAAGAGTTTGGCTTTTATTGCACTTTTATGGAACTCCTGATTAAACAAAATCTGACGAGAAGTTTTTATTAATGCGACATTCGAGTTATTATGAAGGTCTTATGAGAAAGTGGGAGTTTTTCACTTAGACCACAAGAATAGATGTAAGATACGATAACGCCATAACACATCATAAGCCTTTTCTAAGTCCAAAATAGACTGCAATTTCAAACCGACCTTCAGCAAATATGCATTGTTAATGTACGAATACAGCCAAATTAAAAAATAAATTATAGAATGGCACCTTCTGTATCCGAACTAACATGGACATACAGAGTTTTGTCTTCAAGTACATGACTGCCCGAAGCACCTGGTTTCCGACAAGGGAAAATGATGATAAAATTCTAGTGTGCGCGTACCACTTATGGAGACCAAACCTGATTGAAAATAATAGGTCCAGTGCAGAAAACTTATTTGCTGTTTCTGTGTAATTACAGCTCAGTCGGTGTAACTGGTCAGGCAAATTTCCATGGTACACTGTCTCCAGGGACATATTTCCAAAGTCAGAATAATCTCCAGGCTGCTCCGCAGACCGACTGTCTACTTCAGATTTAAGCTCTAGCTTTGGTTTCAGCTTTGAACCATCCCATTGTACTCATAGCTCCTAATTTCTTGAGGCTCTGGTTCTTGGCCCTGGAGTAGTAGCTACTAGTTCTTCATGGCTCCCATCTTTTGACCTCGAGTACTAGCTACTTCTCCCTTTAGGCTTTAGCCCTTTTACTTCGAGTAGTAGCTACTAATTCCTTAGGACTCTCGCCCTTGGACCTCAAGTAGTAGCTACTAATGCCTTGAAGCTGTAGCTCCTGGACCTCGAGTACTAGCTATTAGTGCTTCGAATCGTAAATACTAGTTCCTTCAGGCTCAAGGTCTTGTACTTCGAGTCATAGCTTCTAGATCATGGTCGAACGTTGCCTACCTGTGACAGTGCCTTCATCTACTGCAGCTCATCTGA
>NW_027199513.1:20000-25000 GCF_038502225.1 Cherax quadricarinatus | reverse complement strand
AACAAACACACAGCCATCCTCGTCAAGACACTGTCAACGTGAAGGAGAAGGAATGAAGCCACAATGCAGTCATAATGTTCCTCGGTTGAACATAAACCAGTCTTCTTTCCTCACTCATTAACAATGTCGTAGAGACGAAAGCACTTAGAGAATTGAAGACCTTTTGTGCGAAGCTGCTTACGCAACAAGGGCTTATTTACATCAACGACCTACCCAACAATAAGATTATTAAAATTAGAAGTAAAGAATGCATTCAGTTTAATAAGAAAAGAATAAGGGATTATTAATGACGTTAAATGAAATTTCCAAGTAACTTTCGTGTTAAATGAATATACCAATGAGTATATATACGGCTGTTTCACTATTAACTCAAGTTGCAGGAAACTTGACGTTACGTAAGAAAGAAACATATTACTAGTCACTTCCTACTAAAGTACCATTAGATTGTAGAATGACCTAGGAGTCACTCAAAATTTGTGATGGTTGGCACCTCACGACGCAGCCTTCATGGCAGGCGAGGTGATCAAAGTCTATACCAGGCAGTAAACTATTGGCAATACATAATACACAATCATCCTTGTCAGTAAAGATCGATTCATGAGTATGTCTGACCATTCCCGAGTGATTCAAGTTAATCTTCACTTTTTTTAATGTTCTTGAATATTCCTTATCTCGTCCTATTTCACTGTAGAAAATTATCAGTGTGTATTTACAGATTCCTAAGTATCTGAGTATTTCTGAATATTCCAATGTATTTCTAAATGTTCCTGAATATTTCCTACCACATACCCATTGACACAGCATCACTGTTAAAAATTTTCAATGTTGATTTAAGTAACATTTCCTTCTAAGAACTGCCTATTAATATTGCTCTTTAAGAATTAATTTGACACTACCAACTGCTTTTCTCATGATACCGTAATATATATATATATATATATATATATATATATATATATATATATATATATATATATATATATATATATATATATATATATATATATATCGTGCCGAATAAGTAAAACTGGTCAATTAGCCAAGTCCTCATTTAAACTTAAGTTCTTTCTATAATTTTCACTTACACGTTTAGAGATATATTTTTTCATTTATGTAAATGTAAAAAATAATAATTTTGTACCAAAAGAACCTTAGAAAACTTACCTAAACTTATTATAACAAGCGCAGTTTAATTTAGCCTAATCCAACTAAATATATTTTAGATAAGTTTACAATAATTTAATAATAAACAAACAATTAAATATATTTTATCGTTAGGGTCAGAATGATTTTTGCGAAATTATTGCATACACAAATTTTCGCTTGCCTTATTCAAGAAAAGCGTTGTTATTTAAGCCAAAATCGCAAGTTTTACCTATTCGGCACGGCATTATATATATATAATTACATACATACAATACACCTCGCGGAAACAAACGAAAATATACACATAAAAGTACCGCAGAAAGGCAGGATTACATGGTTATAAATGACCATAATTTTTAAAGGGGTGGACCGGTAAGCCAGCGGAAGGCCTCGGTCAGATGACCAAAAGCTCCAAAGGCGGGTCATCATCTGATTAACACCCGGGTCAGGAAACATTTCTCCTGTTTCCTGACGAACCTTATCTAACCCAACCTAAGGCAGGATTCGAACCCTCTTTGGTTACTGGTGTGTGTGTGTGTGTGTGTGTGTGTGTGTGTGTGTGTGTGTGTGTGTGTGTGTGTGTGTGTGTGTGTGTGTGTGTGTGTGTGTGTGTGTGTGTGTGTGTGAGTGATATGAATGTTTGAATAAGTAGGTTACATCACTGTAGTTAAAGTCAGTATCTGTTAATGATGAACATGTTGCACGCAAATGGAAGGTAATCAGAATCTATGTTTACTAAATGAGAGGATCTGTCGAGCAGCCTGCATTTCAAAGCTCTATTCTAATGCCCCACACAGACGTATGACGTATACTTTAGAGCTGTGCTCTAACTCATTTCACCTTTGCATTAAAGTACTGCTTTAAATCATTGTTGCATATTCTTTAGAACAATAATCTAATTCATTGTCACTTATGATTTAGAGCTGTACTGAGGTGTACTCTAATTTTAGGGCTGAGTTCTAACTCACACTAACCTGTATACCATGCCACCTGTCTCCCACCTGTTTAATGCCCTCTTACTATATACCACTTGTCTCCCACCTATATATATATATATATATATATATATATATATATATATATATATATATATATATATATATATATATATATATATATATATATAATGTCGTGCCGAATAGGCAGAACTTGCGATCTTGGCTTAAATAGCAACGTTCATCTTGCCATATAGGACAAGTGAAAATTTGTGTATGCAATAATTTCGCCAAAATCATTCTGAACCTAACGAAAAAAAAATATATTTCACTGTGTTTGTTTAGTATTAAATTATTGTAAACAAATCTAAAATATATTTAGTTGGGTTAGGCTAAAATAAATTGCTCTTGTTATAATAAGGTTAGGTAAGTTTTCTAAGATTCTTTTGGTGCAAAATTAAAAATTTTTACATTAACATTAATGAAAAAAATATATCTTTAAACGTATAAGAGAAAATTTCAGAAAGGACTTAATTTTAAATGAGTTCTTGCTAATTGACCAGTTTTACATATTCGGCACGACATATATATATATATATATATATATATATATATATATATATATATATATATATATATATATATATATATATATATATATATATATATATATATATATACAACCGCCCAGGGAGGTACTACCGTCCTGCCAAGTGAGTGTAAAACGAAAGCCTGTAATTGTTTTACATGATGGTACGATTGCTGGTGTCTTTTTTCCTGTTTCAGAAACATGCAAGTATATATATATATATATATATATATATATATATATATATATATATATATATATATATATATATATATATATATATATATATATGGAGAGAGGGGATAAAGGAGGTTTTGTGTGCGAGGGGCTTGGACTTCCAGCAGGCGTGCGTGAGCGTGTTTGATAGGAGTGAATGGAGACGAATGGTTTTTAATACTTGACGTGCTGTTGGAGTGTGAGCAAAGTAACATTATGAAGGGGTTCAGGGAAACCGGCAGGCCGGACTTGAGTCCTGGAGATGGGAAGTACAGTGCCTGCACTCTGAAGGAGGGGTGTTAATGTTGCAGTTTAAAAACTGTAGTGTAAATCACCCTTCTGGCAAGACAGTGATGGAGTGAATGATGGTTAAAGTTTTTCTTTTTCGGGCCACCCTGCCTTGGTGGGAATCGGCCAGTGTGATAATAAAAAAAAATATTATATATATATATTCTTATCATAATATTTGATATATTATACCAATTTATCCATGTTTGTGTTTTTTTGTCAACGTATTCTGTCTACGTTTATTCTCTTCTCTGAGGATGAGGGTCCCCAGTCCAGTTCTAGAGCTGGTACCTCCATCAATTAGCAAGAGCTCATTTAATATTAAGTCCTTTCTAAAATTTTCTCATATACGTTTAGAAATATATTTTTTCCATTTATGTTAATGTGAAAATTAATAATTTTGTAAGAAAAGAACCTTAGAAAACTTAACCAACCTTATTATAACAAGTGCAGTTTAATTTAGCCTAATCCAACTAAACATATTTTAAATAAGTTTATATTAATTTAATAATAAACAAACAATATTTTTTTTTTGTTAGGCTCAGAATGGTTTTTGCGAAATTATTGCATGCACAAATTTTCGCTTGCCTTATTCAGCAAGAGCACGAATATTATATATATATATATATATATATATATATATATATATATATATATATATATATATATATATATATATATATATATATATATATACATATATATATATATATAATATATATATATAATATATATATATATATATATATATATATATATATATATATATATATATATATATATATATATATATATATATATATATATATATATATATATATATAAACTCTTAGAAGAGGTGAGACGAGTGAAACGATTTGAGTGTGACGAATTTTGGTAGTCGGAGCACAGAGAGGAGTAGTGGATAACAGTGAAGATATTTTAGTGAAGGTGGAGTAAAGATGCTGGCGTGAACATACTGGAGTTAAGATGGTGGAGTGAAGATATTAGAGTGAAGATATCTGGATTGCTTGTTTTTCCCAACCCTATTTCCAAAATTGTAAGCCTGTATGATGTGACTCAGTGGACAAACTAAGTTACATACGCTTTGGTTTTTGCTTATTCGTGTTCTGTACACTTAATAAAGCAGTTTCCGTGCCTCTTCTTCTGCCCCTGTTCTTTTCTTTGACAGTAAGTTTTGGAGTCTTATTATACAATAAGGTATGAATGTTCATCCCGATGAGTTATACATGTGGCTTTGGTGCTGTGAGTTCTACTGGAATATTGTTTTCCAGAGTTCACCAATATACTGTTTATCACATCCACCACCGGGAATGTTGTATACTCTGGTAATAGTGGTCTACCTGGTTATTTTATCTTTTTTACAGTGTAACTGTGTATTTTATCGAATTTTGTTTTGTATGAATTGTCTTAAATATTCACGGTATATGATTGGATCTACTGGCAGATTCTGGGTTATTTAAGGTTGTTCATCTACAGCTCCTGGGTCTTTTATATTCGGTTACTGAGGTTTTTAGCGTGCGTCGAGGTACAAGGGAGCAAGGTTCTCTCTCAGTGCGACAAGAAACACACCAGGTTAGGTATCCCTGAGGGGCGACCGTCAAGCACTTGCCTGGTTTTGTTTTTCTTTTCCTCTTTATGATTTTATTTTGTACATAATTCAGTAACATCTAGTGCAATCAGCTTGTTCGCTAATGAGGGTAAGTACCTCATGATCAGTTACTGAACCCATTCCCATCATCCAGGAATGTCTTGGATAACTTCAAAAACCCAGAAAATTTATGCTTCTCTCCCTACTGAAGGACTTCGAGACTGAATGGTTGCTG
>NW_027199513.1:0-15000 GCF_038502225.1 Cherax quadricarinatus | reverse complement strand
TCCTCTCAGTATTTTGTATGTCGTTATCATGTCCCCCCTATCTCTCCTGTCCTCCAGTGTCGTCAGGTTGATTTCCCTTAACCTCTCCTCGTAGGACATACCTCTTAGCTCTGGGACTAGTCTTGTTGCAAACCTTTGCACTTTCTCTAGTTTCTTTACGTGCTTGGCTAGGTGTGGGTTCCAAACTGGTGCCGCATACTCCAATATGGGCCTAACGTACACGGTGTACAGGGTCCTGAACGATTCCTTATTAAGATGTCGGAATGCTGTTCTGAGGTTTGCTAGGCGCCCATATGCTGCAGCAGTTATTTGGTTGATGTGCGCTTCAGGAGATGTGCCTGGTGTTATACTCACCCCAAGATCTTTTTCCTTGAGTGAGGTTTGTAGTCTCTGGCCCCCTAGACTGTACTCCGTCTGCGGTCTTCTTTGCCCTTCCCCAATCTTCATGACTTTGCACTTGGTGGGGTTGAACTCCAGGAGCCAATTGCTGGACCAGGTCTGCAGCCTGTCCAGATCCCTTTGTAGTTCTGCCTGGTCTTCGATCGAATGAATTCTTCTCATCAACTTCACGTCATCTGCAAACAGGGACACTTCGGAGTCTATTCCTTCCGTCATGTCGTTCACAAATACCAGAAACAGCACTGGTCCTAGGACTGACCCCTGTGGGACCCCGCTGGTCACAGGTGCCCACTCTGACACCTCGCCACGTACCATGACTCGCTGCTGTCTTCCTGACAAGTATTCCCTGATCCATTGTAGTGCCTTCCCTGTTATCCCTGCTTGGTCCTCCAGTTTTTGCACTAATCTCTTGTGTGGAACTGTGTCAAACGCCTTCTTGCAGTCCAAGAAAATGCAATCCACCCACCCCTCTCTCTCTTGTCTTACTGCTGTCACCATGTCATAGAACTCCAGTAGGTTTGTGACACAGGATTTCCCGTCCCTGAAACCATGTTGGCTGCTGTTGATGAGATCATTCCTTTCTAGGTGTTCCACCACTCTTCTCCTGATAATCTTCTCCATGACTTTGCATACTATACATGTCAGTGACACTGGTCTGTAGTTTAGTGCTTCATGTCTGTCTCCTTTTTTAAAGATTGGGACTACATTTGCTGTCTTCCATGCCTCAGGCAATCTCCCTGTTTCGATAGATGTATTGAATATTGTTGTTAGGGGTACACATAGCGCCTCTGCTCCCTCTCTCAGGACCCATGGAGAGATGTTATCCGGCCCCATTGCCTTTGAGGTATCTAGCTCACTCAGAAGCCTCTTCACTTCTTCCTCGGTTGTGTGTACTGTGTCCAGCACTTGGTGGTGTGCCCCACCTCTCCGTCTTTCTGGAGCCCCTTCTGTCTCCTCTGTGAACACTTCTTTGAATCTCTTGTTGAGTTCCTCACATACTTCACGGTCATTTCTTGTTGTCTCTCCTCCATCCTTCCTTAGCCTGATTACCTGGTCCTTGACTGTTGTTTTCCTCCTGATGTGGCTGTATAACAGCTTCGGGTCAGATTTGGCTTTCGCCACTATGTCGTTTTCATATTGTCGTTGGGCCTCCCTTCTTATCTGTGCATATTCATTTCTGGCTCTTCGTGTGTGTATGTGTGTATGTGTGTGTGTGTGTGTGTGTGTGTGTGTCACTCACCTCTCACCTAATTGTGGTTGCAGGGGTCGAGACTCAGCTCCTGGCCCCGCCTCTTCACTGATCGCTACTAGGTCCTCTCCCTCTCTGCTTCCTGAGCTTTGTCATACCTCTTCTTAAAACTATGTATGGTTCCTGCCTCCACTACTTCACTTGCTAGGCTATTCCACTTCCTGACGACTCTATGACTGAAGAAATACTTCCTAACGTCCCTGTGACTCGTCTGAGTCTTCAGCTTCCAGTTGTGACCCCTTGTTTCTGTGTCCCCTCTCTGGAACATCCTATCTCTGTCCACCTTGTCTATTCCCCGCAGTATC
Organism: Cherax quadricarinatus; assembly: GCF_038502225.1. Classification (NCBI taxonomy): domain Eukaryota; kingdom Metazoa; phylum Arthropoda; class Malacostraca; order Decapoda; family Parastacidae; genus Cherax; species Cherax quadricarinatus. The sequence continues at coordinate 13,047 of NW_027199513.1, read as the reverse complement.
TTGTATGTCGTTATCATGTCTCCCCTGACCCTTCTGTCCTCCAGTGTCGTCAGTCCGATTTCCCTCAACCTTTCCTCGTACGACATTCCCCTGAGCTCTGGGACTAGCCTTGTTGCAAACCTTTGTACTTTCTCTAACTTCTTGACGTGCTTGACCAGGTGTGGGTTCCAGACTGGTGCTGCATACTCCAGTATGGGCCTAACATACACAGTGTACAGTGTCTTGAACGATTCCTTATTAAGGTATCGGAACGCTATTCTCAGGTTTGCCAGGCGCCCGTATGCTGCAGCAGTTATTTGGTTGATGTGTGCCTCCGGTGACGTGCTCGGTGTTATGGTCACCCCAAGGTCTTTCTCCCTGAGTGAGGTCTGTAGTCTTTGTCCACCTAGCCTATACTCTGTCTGCGGTCTTCTTTGCCCCTCCCCAATCTTCATGACTTTGCATTTGGCAGGGTTGAATTCGAGAAGCCAGTTTCTGGACCACATGTCCAGCCTGTCCAGGTCTCTTTGCAGTCCTGCCTCATCCTCATCCGATTTAATTCTTCTCATCAGCTTCACATCATCTGCGAATAGGGACACTTCAGAGTCTATTCCTTCCATCATGTCGTTCGCATATATCAAAAATAGCACTGGTCCTAGAACTGACCCCTGTGGGACCCCGCTCGTCACAGGCGCCCACTGTGATACCTCTTCACGTACCATGACTCGTTGTTGCCTCCCTGTCAGGTATTCCCTGATCCATTGCAGTGCCCTCCCTGTTATATGCGCCTGATCCTCCAGCTTCTGCACTAATCTCTTGTGGGGAACTGTGTCAAAGGCCTTCCTGCAGTCTAGGAAAATGCAATCAACCCACCCCTCTCTCTCGTGTCTTACTTCTGTTACCTTGTCATAAAACTCCAGAAGGTTTGTGACACAGGATTTGCCTTCCATGAACCCATGCTGGTTTTCATTTATAATCTTGTTCCGTTCCAGGTGTTCCACCACTCTCCTCCTGATAATCTTCTCCATGACTTTGCACACAATACATGTCAGAGACACAGGTCTGTAGTTTAGTGCCTCATTTCTGTTTCCTTTCTTAAATATGGGGACTACATTTGCTGTCTTCCATTTCTCAGGTAGTTGCCCAGTTTCAAGGGATGTGTTGAAGATTGTGGTTAGGGGCACGCACAGCATCTCTGCTCCTTCTCTAAGGACCCACGGGGAGATGTTGTCCGGTCCCATCGCCTTTGAGGTATCAAGGTCACTTAGCAGCTTCTGCACCTCCTCCTCGGTTGTTCGTATGTCATCCAACACTTGTTGGTATATTCCCTCTTGATGTTCCCTTCTGTGCTGTCTTCCCAGAGCCCTTCCTGTCTCTACTGTAAAAACTTCCTTAAATCTCCTGTTTAGCTCCTCACATACCTCCTGATCATTTCTTGTGAGTTCTCCACCTTCTGTCCTCAGTCTGATCACCTGGTCTTTGACTGTTGTCTTCCTCCTGATGTGGCTATACAACAGTTTCGGGTCAGTCTTGATTTTCGATGCTATGTTATTTTCATACTGTCGCTGGGCCTCCCTCCTTACCTGTGCATACTCGTTCCTGGCTCTGCGACTAATCTCCCTATTTTCATGTGTTCTCTGCCTTCTGTACTTTTTCCATTCTCTATTGCACTTTGTTTTTGCCTCCTTACACCGTCGGGTAAACCAGGGGCTCGTTCTGGTCTTCCCATTGTTTCTGTTGCCCTTGGGAATAAACCTTTCCACTGCCTCCTTGCATTTTGTTGTTACATATTCCATCATTTCATTTACTGGCTTTCCTGCCAGTTCTCTGTCCCACGGAACCTCCTGCAGGAAGTTCCTCAACCCTATGTAGTCCCCTCTTTTATAGTCTGGCTTTTCCCATTCAACTCCTGTTACTCTCTCCACTTGCAACTCTACTATGTATTCAAAGCACAGAACCACGTGGTCACTAGCTCCTAGGGGACTCTCATATGTGATGTCCTCAATGTCTGAACTGCCCAGGGTGAACACAAGGTCCAATCTTGCTGGTTCATCCTCCCCTCTCACTCTGGTAGTGTCCTTAACATGTTGGTGCATGAGGTTTTCCAGCACCACATCCAACATCTTGGCTCTCCATGTTTCGGGACCCCCATGTGGCTCCAGGTTTTCCCAGTCAATCTCCCTGTGGTTGAAATCCCCCATAACCAGCAACTTTGCTCTGCTGGAGTGAGCTCTTCTTGCCACCTCAGCAAGTGTGTCCACCATTGCTCTGTTGCTCTCTTCATATTCCTCTCTTGGCCTCCTGCAGTTCTGTGGTGGATTATACATCACTGCAATGACCACCTTGTGCTCCCCAGACTGAAGTGTACCTACTATGTAGTCCCTTTCTCCTGTCTCGTCTATGCCTCCCATTTTCTCGAATTTCCATCGGTTTTTTACGAGCAGAGCAACCCCTCCTCCCCCTCTGCCCCTTCTATCTTTCCTCATGATCTGGTATCCTGGTGGGAAGATTGCATCTGTTATTGTCTCCGTGAGTTTTGTTTCTGTAACTGCTATGATGTCTGGGGACTTCTCATTGATTCTTTCTTGCCATTCCTCATATTTATTCGTTTATCCATCCGCATTTGTGTACCAAACCTTCAACTTCTGTTCTAATACTGTAACTGTGGTGGGGGAATACTGGGGTTGGGAGGGGAGCCCTGGTGGGGGCCTGTGGGGGGTTGCAAGGTGGAGGAAGAGCTCCCAGAGGGATCGGGGGGTGTCGTGTGTGATGGTTGGTTTGGCTGGTTCAGTTGGCGTGGGGGTGTCGGGGCTGGAGTCCATCTGCAGGTGTTTCGGGGGGGTGTGCTTGTCCTTCCACCTGTTCCTGGGTTATTCTGCTCTCCTTTTCATTTCCTCCCATTTCTCCTTTCGTTTCTGCACTCTCTCTTTCAGTATCATCCTTTCCTCCTGTGCTCTGTCTCGATCGAGGTACACACTCATGAACTCCTGCTTGCCTCTCAGCCGTGCTTTCTCCTGCAGGATCATGGTTCTAGTTGATTCTGTCTTGAAAATTACTTTGAGAGGCCGATTCCTTTTCTTTGTGAACCACCCGATTCTCCGAAAATTTGCCACCTGGGTCATGTCTCCCTCGCCTATCACCTTCATGATACCTTCAATCGCTTTTTTCTCCTCCTGCTTTCTTTCATCATAAGTTTCCCCTTTAGCTTCGTCTAGCCCATAGACAAACACTGATCTCTCCCTTTCCACCTCCCACTGTGACTCCCATTGCATCCTCTGATGTGTTTTAGTTCCTTCCCGTGGAGTGTTCCTTCCTTCAGTCCCTTCCCTAGCTGTGGCCCCTATGCTTCTTGGTTTGTCCTTCCTGCTCACCTGTTCCTGGCCCCCACAGGTATCTGGTATGGTCCCTGCACATGTCCTAGTTCCTTCATTGTCTTCCAACCTCTCATTCTGTCCTAGTGTGCTCCCTGTCTTTGTTTTGGCCCCATGTGGGTTTGACAGGACCTCTGCATACAGTTTAGTTTCCATGCTCCCTTCAGACAAATACTTCCTAACATCCCTGTGATTCATCTGTGTCTTCAACTTCCAACTGTGTCCCCTTGTTACTGTGTCCAATCTCTGGAACATCCTGTCTTTGTGTGTGTGTGTGTGTGTGTGTGTGTGTGTGTGTGTGTGTGTGTGTGTGTGTGTGTGTGTGTGTGTGTGTGTGTGTGTGTGTGTGTGTGTGTGTGTGTGTGTGTGTGTGTATGTGTGTGTGTGTGTGTGTGTATGTATGTTCGTGTGTGTGAGAGAGGAGTGGGATATAAAATATCGAATTAAATGCAGGATGGGGGAAGTCACAGTTGCTCTTTGCCGAAGCCACGATTCCTTTGGAAGATTCGGAATAAACATTCCTAAGGTTGGCTTAGGAAATTCGTCGGGCATATAACAGAAACAGGTGAAAAGTGAACTTAGGAAAGAGCAAGGTGATGCGAATAACAAAATATCTGGGTAATGAAAGATTAGAAATCAGTTTGGAAGGAGAGAGGGAGAATGAAGGAAGTAAATGTGTTCAGATATTTGAGATAGAGGAGGAGGCTGGAAGCTGTGAAGATGTTATTTTTGACAGTGATATAAAGTGAATATTATGCCGAGGCTTCAGAGCGTTAAGATTAGAAGAGGGTGAGGGGGGAGGGTTGATGTGGTTAGAGGGTGAAGGAGGGGTTGTTGATGTTGCTAGAGGGTGAGAGGTTGTTGAAGTGGTTACAGGGTGAGGGGGTTGTTGAAGTGGTTAGAGGGTGATGGGGAGGGGGTTGTTGAAGTGGTTAAAGAAAGGTTACAGCAAAATAAGATGTAGAGTCGAGGGAAGAAGTAAAAAAGGCCAAGGGAAGGAGGGGAAAAGATCGAAGGAAGGAGGCGAAAGGATCGAGGGAAGGAGAGTAAAGGATCATCCCAGGAGGGGTTGGAGAAGGAGGTAAAGAAGCTTTCAGTGTTATTGTCTTGAACATCCAACAGCCTTTAACCTCAAGACAAGTCGAAATATACGACTGTTACTGAACAAACAGAAGAAAGCACTGGGACTTGAACCGCGGTGCTGAGACGGAATAGTTCCAACGTTTTACCATTAAGCTACGAGACTTTCAATAGGAAGACTTCCCAGACAGCAGTTCTATGACTTGTTTGCATCAGTGGCCACCAGCTGTGGCCCTACTGTCTCTTCCGACAGCCCAGAAACTTTCATGGTACATCAGTTTTCATATCCCTCAAAGATGCATAAGCCATAAATACAAGATAAGCCATAATGAACGCTGTCAAGTGAATAAAGAAGCTTGTGTGAGCGCCTTGTATCAGAGTGGAGACAAGTGGTTGTTTATGACTTAACTTGCTACTGGAGTGTGAACAAGGTAACGTCAATGAAGGGATTCTGGGAAATAATTAATCGGACTTAAATTCTGGAGGTGGGAAGTACAATGCCTGCACTCTGAAGGAGTGAGGATGCTGCAGTACAGAGGGTCGTCTGAATCGTCTTGTGAGCACGCTTCCGACAACACAGCAATTAAATAAATGACCGTGCATGTCTTTCCTCTTTTTTTTTTTTAGGAGGGGTCACCATACCTGTTGGTAGATTGCCAGTGTGCTAATAATAAACATGAATACATTGTACCAATGTATTCATGTTTATGTTTTCTGTCAATTTATTCTGTCTATTAATAAAGTTCATATAAAATATAAAATATAAGGGGTAGTAGGAGAAGAAAATATTCAAACAGCTCCCCGGAGAACCTTGAGTTTTCCCTGAGGTACGTTTATTGTCTTCTCTGAGGATGAGGGTCCCCAGTAAAGTTCTAGAGGTGGTACCTCCCTATATATATATATATATATATATATATATATATATATATATATATATATATATATATATATATATATATATATATATATATATATATATATATATATATATATATATATATATATATATATATATATATATATATATATATATATATATATATATATATAAGCATCTCTCAGTCCACTGCAGGATTCGAACCTGCACACTCTGCATTACAGTACACAGTACTGTATGGGAGTAACCGTCTAGCTTTGGTTAGGCACCCATATTTATCAGGAATCTGGTTAAGTAGCGATAGTAATGTGTACTTTGATACAGAGTGTGCGGGTTCGTTTCCTGTTGTAGCTCACTCTGGCTGTGTGGATAAAGTACTGTGTACTCTAACGCCTAGTTTGCAGGTTTGAATATGAAGTACGAAACAATATCAAAATTTTGGACAGTACTGGTGGCCAATTCTCGACCGATATCGTTACTTTATCGATATTTTTTTATTTTTCAAATTATAATGACTATGGTCAATATGTAAGGGAAAGCTTCTTACACAATGGATATTAAATAACACAGGAAGGTTAAATATTAAGTAACATAATTACTCTAAGATGTCGTAACTCATTCCATGGCCTTTTATATTAGTTACTAGTTGTCAAAGGCACTTGCCGATAGTGTGTGCCTGTATGTGTACTCATCAATTGTACTCACCTAATTGTGGTTGCAGGGGGTCGATGATAGCTATTTGCCCCACTTCATTGGTTGCTACTAAGTCCACTTTCTCCCTGCTCCGTAAGTTTTATTATGACTCTTCTTAAAACTATGGATGTATCCTGCCTCCACTCTCCAGACTGTATCACTTCCTGACTACTCTATGACTGAAGCAGTACTGCCTAACAGTCCTATGACTTATCTGATCTTTAAACTTTTAGTTGTGTTCCTTTGCTTCTGTGCCCCATCTATGAAATATTCTGTCCCTGTCCACCTCGTCAATTCCTCTCAGTATTTTATTCGTCGTTATTATGTGACCCGTATTTCTAGTGACCTCCATTGTCGTCAGGTTAAGTTCCCTTAACGTCTCTACGTAGGGCATACCTCTTAGCTCCGGGATTAGTCTTGTTGCAAACTTTGCACTTTCTCCAGTTTCTTGACATATTTGACCAGATGTGGGCTCCATACTGGTGTTTCATACTACAATATGGGCCTGGCATACACGGTGTACATTGTCGTGAATGACTCCTTCCATATATATCGAAATGCTATTCTTAGGTTTGCCAGACACCCATATGCTGCATTGGTTATTTGGTTGATGTGCGCTTCAGATGTGCTCGGTATGATGCTCACCTCAAGATTCTTATCCTTGAATGAGTTCTGCAGGCTTTAGCCCCAATAAGCTGTACTCCACCAGCGGTCTTCTTTCTCCTTTCCATGCTTCATGACTTTGCACTTGGTGGGATTAAACTCCAGGAACCATTTGTCAGACCAGCCCTGCACTGGATAGCAATAGCTTCGTGTGAACTTAAATTTGTATGGAACATTGCTAACAATGCTTAAGCATCAGGATGTGCTTAAACATTGTTAGGAATGTTAGCAGACATCAAAAGTGTATTACTCCACAAAATTTTCCTAATTTTAAATAACTTATTAAGTACCAGGTCCTATCGAAAAGTTCCTGAACTGCCACGGAAAAATATATAGACTTTCCTAATCATCTAGTTGAGGTTGTCTCCCTCGAAGTATTCTTCTATGAAGGTTATGCACTCTTCCCAGCGCCTGTGACACTTCTGTAACTCTTCTGCAATTCTGCTTGAAGCTCGTCCACGTCGTTAAAATGCCTCACTTTGAGTGCCATTTTTATTTTTGGGAATAGAAATGATGTTACAGAGGGCTACATCTGGGGAGTAAGGAGGTTGGGAGACATCGGACGTGTCACTTTTGACCATTTGATTCAACAAGTGGGGCACAAATTTTGCAGCCACTCGTCTCGTATTCCAATTTTCCGTCAAAAATACTTTGACATGGCTCATAAGAAATTCCCGCAGCATTTACAATGTCCTGGGTACTCTGGTGACGACCTTCGTGAACAGCTTTCCTCATTTTTTTCAATGTTGGCATCTGTTTTTGACGTTCATGGACGACCAGAGTGATCATCATACTCAACTGACGATCTTCCAGCTTTGAATAGAGAAACCTATTCAAAACATTGTGTCAGACCCATTGATTCGTCGCCAAATGCTTGCTAAAGCATTTTGTGAATTTTAATAGCAGTGTTACTGAACACGAGACAGAATTTCACACACATGCTGGTTTTTCTTTTAATGCTTCCATCTTGTCTGGGAACTTTTTGACAGCACCTCGTAATAGGCTAGGGAAAAAAACATTGTTACGTGAAAATAAATTTTCTCGTATGACGGGGTTTGAACATCCCGCTTACAAGATAACAGTACAATATAGCTGAAGCGTTCGAACTCTACCATTAAAAGTATAGAGAAGCATTTGCCTTTACCTAGCACTAAAGAGAAGCATTTGGGCTCTACCCAGAAGTGTAGAGAAGCGATGGTGCTCTACCTAGCAGTGAGGACAAGCGTTGCCGCCTGCAGAGCATTTATGTTGGGCTCTATCGTGCGATGAAGCACAGGGAGGTGAGAGAGGATGTGGAATCTTTCATTACCTGGTCATCTGACGAAGCTGCATCGCTCCTCTCAAACTAGAATCAATTATAGAAGAATGTATTTAAGCCTTGCTAACTCTTCCAATAGAAATATATGATTACTACATATATATATATATATATATATATATATATATATATATATATATATATATATATATATATATATATATATATATATATATATATATGTCGTGCCGAATAAATAGAACTGATCAATTAGCAAGAACTCATTTCAAATTTAAGTCATTTCTAAAATTTTCTCCTATACGTTTAAAGATAAATATTTTTTTTCATTTATGTTAATGTAAAAAAATAATCATTTTGTACAAAGAGAACCTTAGAAAACTTACCTAACTTTATTATAACATGCGCAATTTAATTTAGCCTAATCCAACTAAATATATTTTAGATAAGTTTACAGTTATTTAATAAAAAACAAACACAATGAAATATATACTTTTCGTTAGGCTCAGAATGATTTTTGCTAAATTTCTGCATACACAAATTTTCGCTTCCCGTATTGGAAGGGTACTGCTATTTAAGCCAAAATCGCAACTTTTACCTATTCGGCACAACAAATTCATGCAGAATAACTACTATGAAAAATAGTATAATTACAGGTACTTTCACGAAAGCACTTGGAATTCTACTATTTTTTCACAGTGGTTGCTCTGCATATTGTGATATCACAATATATCAATATATATATATATCAATATATATATATATATATATATTGATATATATATATATTGATATATATATATATATATATATATATATATATATATATATATATATATATATATATATATATATATATATATATATATATATGTATGTTCATACATACATCCATACATGTATGCATACATACGTTCATTCATATATACTTGCATACATATATATATATATATATATATATATATATATATATATATATATATATATATATATATATATATATATATATATATATATATATATATATATATATATATATGCAAGACAAGCCACGGGGGGTGGAAATCTGTAGTTCAAGTACTTTCACACTTCTCAGTGCATCATCAGGAACTGTGCAACGTTGCAATATAGCAACTAAAGCAGGGAGAGTTCTTAAGGTAGCGTAGTGTGAATGTGTCACCGGCCACGGTTTCCCTTAGATATATACATTCTTAAGGGAAACCGTGGCCGGTGACACATCCGCATTACGCTACCCTCAGAACTCTCCCTGCTTTAGTTGCTCTCTTGCAATCATCAGCTCCTGATGATGCACTGAGAAGTGTAAAAGTACTTGAGCTACAGATTTCCATCCCCCGTGGCTTGTCTTGCATAGTTAAAATCCCCCGTCTGCGATTGTTTGCATATACATACATGCATACATGAAGTGAGAAAAACAGAAATATAGACGTTAAGAAACACAGTGAATACTTCAGCCTACGTCTGAAATCTTCGTCAGTAGGAAATGAAAAAACCTTGAGTTCATGTAGTGAGTAAATCTTGGAGGCACATGCATGTCGAGGAGGACCACTAAACTTCTGGGAGAGTAGAGTAGTTAGACACGAGGTAGAGGAACTTGTTTGCACTTTCAGATGTGCGAGATGTAATGACGGGCTAATAGTCACTGGTGTGTGGTAAGGCAGTGAGAATCTTAAATCTAGAGCAGGACTGTATCTTTGAAATTAGATCAGAAATCCATTTCTCTTTCAGTATGTTGAAGTTGGATTTTATTTCAGTTTCTGTAACTTCTATTGTTATCTCTTGTGGATGCATTAAGTTTCCTTGCAATATTTATTGTGCTTTGCCCCAGTTTATCCTATGTTTATGTTTTTTGTAAGGAGCTGGAACAAAGCAACATTCTCCCAGTCGCATATCACAGACATTTTATGTTGCACAATCCTAGTTAGAATTTGACATGCGGTTTTCCCTGCGCAGACAGTGTCACAATTTTGGCGAGGGATTTAATATATATTACACCTGGTTTCTCATCAGTTGTTGTTTCTTTTATTTTTTTTTTTGAGATGTAGTTATTTATATTATTAAGAGATAATTATATTGATTAAATGCTGACTTTTTTTTTTATCTTGAATGACACTAGGGAAAGGGATGATTAATTTCTCGTTGGTGTTTTCTTGTGGAGTAAGTAGGTGGAGATACCTTATAACAGTTTTGGTCAGCTATTTTTTTTAAGTCTTCCGGGAGGAAGTAGTGATGGTATTTCAGTTTTCTGAACTGCTGTTGTATTCTGATATTTTCTTGATCTAATAAGATTGGGTTGCAAATCCGTGGGACTTGTTTGTAGTGTCTTACATTTCGCCCATCAGTGGTTTTTATCATCTAATACTGAAACCGTATGTTAAGTCAGGTCTTATGCGCCTGAGATGGGTCTGCTGAAGGGTCCCGCCCACATATGATCACATCTGCTATTGATGCATCATTCCACAAACTTTCCTGTACGAGATTAGAGAATATTTTTACAGCATCATTGCCAAATCTCCGGCCCACCTTATGGAGTTAACTTACTTCCATTAACTGGCCCCACCAACATGTCACCACTTTTACTACTGTTACATCTCTCCATTCCTTCCACTTGCTCCACTATAAAAGGCTGTGGTATCATGTATGAGATTGATAAAGTTCCTGGTGAAATAAATGTTTCTCAATAAAAAAACAGGTACTGTACATGTGTCTTATTCATAAGTTTTAATGTTTATACTAAAAAAAATGGACAGTGTGTGTGTGTATGTGTGTGTGTGTGTGTGTGTGTGTGTGTGTGTGTGTGTGTGTGTGTGTGTGTGTGTGTGTGTGTGTGTGTGTGTGTGTGTGTGTGTGTGTGTGAAGATGGAAGAACTTAACTGATTAATTTTGCTGAAAAAAAAAGCTGATAAATCGCCCCATTTGTTTTCTGTACTACAAAAACGGCGTCCACAAAACTGTACTACGTCGTTATAATGAATTTAATGTTAGTAATTCAGATTCAATAAACTCACAGAAAGGCTGGAAAGTAGTGGAGAACGTGAGCTTCCCATGTTATAGCTACATGTCTGCCTGAGGTAGCCGTCATTGGAAGGAAAGACTTCGGAGGAAACTTTGAGCTTTATGAGTTCCATGATTTTATTGAGAGGTAAGATGAATTTGTTTTGAATTAAGCCTAATGATAAGGCTAGGCATTTTAAAATATCTCCAGAAGGCACTCTGTACAACATGGACTCTACATATAAGTTAAACATTTTCTGATCCTTTCAGTTCAATTTAATTGATTATTCGCCTGTTGATTAAATTATGTTACATTCATCATGACAATCTAGCCACTATGATTATGGAACCTACAATATCTGTGGAACACGTATAGGATTAGCACCTTCGAACTCACAAAAATATGATAAATTGGAACGAAGGCGAAATATTGCATAAACTAGAAGATACCCATGAGAGAAAAATGCTGGAAGCTACCCTAAGCCCAATGTCAATACCTCGAAAGAGAAATGGATTCCTGATGTAATTTCAAATTCGCCTGGAAAAAAATGCATTCTGCTGCAACACTCCACTCCTTCCACCGGCTCCACTATAAAAGACTCCATCTTCACGTCTCTGTATTAAGCTGATAAAATGCCTGGTGGGCGAAACGTCTCTCATTTAAGATGCCCAGGTGTTACACATGTCTTATTTACGTATCATCGTACTGGTATTTTATACCTTAGATCTAAAGATGCATTCTTGCTTAGATTCAAGATTAAGACGGCCAGACCACACACCGGTGGTTACCACCTGGAAATTACAGACAAGCTACTGTATCTGATGTCCAGTGTCTCACTTTCCTTCAATACAGAGGTAACCTGTAGATTTGCTCACTATGTATAACAAGACTTTTCACTTTTCTGTACTTCTGAAGACCTCGGACGAAGACCTATATATAAAGTTTCTATTTTTTTTTATTTTCTGGGTCGTGAATAAGAGATACAAGATACAAAACAACCATCAGCTCTAGGGAACGAACAAGTCATTCCCTGGAACGCATCTACCTGGACCTCTTACTCATTTCTGCAACATTGCAAGCTCCTGATGTGTTGTTGCAACACGAAAGACCTAGAGCTATCAGTGGTTGCTTGTATATAGAAGAAGTTTCTTATCAAAATTATTAGTGGTCTTCCTAATGAAAAAGAACACAGTATGTCTTTACCTTCAGAGGGGTGGCATTAAGTGTAGTTATCTATGAGTATATATTTGTTAATCACTGTTTTCACAATAAGATTTTATCGAGTCAACGGTGAGCCGGTGATGATGTGCTTGAGCGCACATGTCGACTTCTATCCTTGACCTACAGCACTGGGATATACACATTGACCACTATCCCTATGAAAAATGCATTAAAAAATGGCACCTGTATTAAGACAACATGGTTGTGTGGCTGCATCGGCCACTATAAGGGGCATTACCAGTATACCCCTGGTTGTCTTCAAGAGGGAGCTGGACAGATACCTAAAGACGGTGCCAGTTCAGCCGGGTTGTGGTTCGTACGTTGGATTGCGTGCGGCCAGCAGTAACAACCTCGTTGATCAGGCTCTGATCCACCGGGAGACCTGGTCATGGACCGGGCCGCGGGGGCGTTGATCCCCGGAATACCCCCCAGGTAGACTATAACCCTTTAGTAGGAATGTTTAGGTAACCACAGTGTATATGTTAGCTGGTATGGAGGCTTGTGGCTCAGTGTAGCACCTTCGGCCAGAAACCAGGGTCCCGAGATCAATTCCAACGCGGTTGGAGACGACAGGCATATTCCCTTCTTTTTACCTCTCTTCATCTAAAAGTATGTCCCCAATTGTTAGCCAATTATTATGGGTCGCATTCTGGTGGGAAAAGGGTGGTAGAATATCTTGGCTTGATACTGAAATAAACTGATGTAGGATAACAGCTGTATGCCAGTAATTTTAGCAGTGTAAAAAGTATACAGTATATTAGAGTCGAAATCCCCATGAAAGTCTATTACTACATTGTCACATATTGAACTCTAGTCACCAGTTCAGTGATAACCGAGACCTGAAGTACGATTTTATTTATTGAGCTTATTATAA
>NW_027199512.1:27500-31348 GCF_038502225.1 Cherax quadricarinatus | reverse complement strand
GTTATGTCGTTCACATATACCAAGAACAGCACAGGTCCTAGGACTGACCCCTGTGGAACCCCGCTTGTCACAGGCGCCCACTCTGACACCTCGTCACGTACCATGACTCGTTGTTGCCTCCCTGTCAGGTATTCTCTGATCCATTGCAGTGCCTTTCCTGTTATGTGTGCCTGATCCTCTAGCTTTTGCAGTAACCTCTTGTGAGGAACTGTGTCGAAGGCCTTCTTGCAGTCCAAAAAAATGCAGTCGATCCACCCTTCTCTTCTCTTGTCTTACTTCTGTCACCTTGTCATAAAACTCTAGTAGGTTTGTGACACAGGATTTTCCCTCCCTGAAACCATGCTGGTTGACAATTATACACTTGTTTCTTTCCAGGTGCTCCACCACTCTCCTCCTGATGATCTTCTCCATGACCTTGCATACTATACACGTTAGTGATACAGGTCTGTAATTTAGTGCCTCATGTCTGTCTCCCTTTTTAAAAATTGGGACTACATTTGCCATCTTCCATACCTCAGGGAGTTTCCCAGTTTCAAATGATGTGTTGAAGATCTTTGTTAACGGTACACACAATATCTCTGCTCCCTCTTTAAGGACCCACGGAGAGAAGTTGTCTGGTCCCACCGCCTTTGAGGTGTCAAGTTCGCATAGCAGCTTCTTCACCTCCTCCTTGGTTATATGTACCTCATCCAGCACTTGCTGGTGCACCCCCCTGCTCTGATTTCCTGGAGTCCTACTGGTTTCCACTGTAAATACTTCTTTAAATCTTGTGTTGAGCTCCTGACATACCTCCCGGTCGTTTCTTGTGAATTCCCCATCACCCTTCCTCAGTCTGATTACCTGGTCCTTGACTGTTGTTTTCCTCCTGATGTGGCTGTACAACAGCTTCGGGTCAGTCTTGACTTTCGATGCTATGTCATTTTCGTATTGCCGCTGAGCCTCCCTTCTTATCTGTGCACATTCGTTTCTGACTCTTCGGCTAATCTCTTTATTTTCCTGAGTTATCTGTCTTCTGTACCTTTTCCATTCTCTAGTACACCTAGTTTTTGCCTCCCTACACCTACCTCTCCTCTGCCTCCTTGCATTTTGTTGCCACATAATCCATAATTTCTTGTACTGGTTTTCCTGTCAGTTTCCTCTCCCACTGAATGTCTTGAAAGAAGTTCCTCAAGCCTGAGTAGTTCCCCCTTTTGTAGTTTGGTTTTCCCACCCTATTCCTGCTGCTCTCTCCACTTGGAGCTCAACTATGTAGTCAAAGCACAGAACCACATGATCACTAGCTCCCAGAGGCCTTTCATACATGATATCCTCGATGTCAGAACTACTCAAGGTGAATACAAGGTCCAGTCTTGCTGGTTCATCCTCTCCTCTCTCTCTGGTAGTGTCTCTAACATGTTGATGCATGAGGTTTTCCAGTACCACATCCATCATCTTGGCCCTCCATGTTTCGGGACCCCCATGGGGCTCCAGGTTTTCCCAGTCAATCTCCTTGTGATTGAAATCACCCATAACTAGTAACTTTGCTCCCCCCATGTGTGCTCTCCTGGCCACCTCGGCTAGTGTGTCGACCATTGCTCTGTTGCTCTCATCGTATTCTTCTCTTGGCCTCCTGCAGTTCTGTGGTGGGTTGTACATTACTGCAATTATCACCTTATGTCCCTCAGACTGGATTGTTCCTACTAAGTAGTCCCTTTCGCCCGTGCCATCCATTCCTTCCATTTTCTCAAACCCCCACTGGTTTTTAATGAGCAGTGCAACTCCTCCCCCTCTCCTCCCTCTGTCTTTCCTGAGGATTTGATATCCGGGTGGAAAGATTGAATCTGTTATTATTCTGGTGAGTTTTGTTTCTGTGAGTGCTATTATGTCTGGGGATGTCTCCTTGATTATTTCGTGCCACTCCTCATACTTATTTGTTATTCCATCTGCATTTATATACCACACCTTCAACTTCTTTTCTAAGATTGTGGTCTGGGAGGTGTATTGGGGTTGGGGAAGTGGGAGACTTGATAAGGAACTATGGGTGGTTGCTGTGGGGGTGGAGTTTGTAATGCAGTGGGTGGGGGCATTGGATGTGGCATGGGTGTTTTGGTTTAGAGTGTTTGGTTGCACTGGGGTTGACCTGGTTGGGAGGCTTCTATAGGAAGTTGTGAGGGAGGCTGTATTTGATCTTCCTGTGTCTGGGATCTCCTGTCTATTCCATCCCCTCTCTTTCCTCCTTTCGCCTTTGTACCATCTCTCTCTGTTTCTGCCTTTCTGCTTGTGTTCTGTCGCAGTCGAGACGCACCTTCCTGTATGCCGGCATGTCCCTTAATCGTGCTTTCTCCTGCAGGATCCTGTTCCGAGTCGATACTGCCTTGAAGGTCACTTTCACTGGCCGGGTTCTTTTTTTTACAAACCCCCCTATTCTCCGAAAATTTTCCAGCTGGGTCATGTCGTCTTCTCCTATTGCTTTCATGATGCTTTCAATTGCTTTTTTTCCCCTTGTTTTCTTGCTTCATATGTTTCCCCTTCAACTTCCTGGATACCATACACAAAGACTGACCTCACCCTTTCATGCTCCCACTGCATATCCCTGTGTATCCACTCATTCAATTTGATTTCCTCCACTGCAGCTTTCCTTTCTTCAGTTTCACTAGCTAATGTACTTGGGCTCAGTGGCCTGTCATTTTCAGTTCTCGGCTTTCCCTGGGCTCTGCTGTGGTCTGTTAGGGCCTCCACATATAGCTTAGCTCTTTCATTTACTACAGTGTGTGTGTGTGTGTGTGTGTGTGTGTGTGTGTGTGTGTGTGTGTGTGTGTGTGTGTGTGTGTGTGTGTGTGTGTCACAACACAGTAATTAACTTCCTCAACTTCATGTATCTATGTGAATTATATTTACTGGTTGTTAAACCTTTGGCATATACGCCCACACCACCCACCTCTGTGTGGTGTGGGCGTCAGCAGTGAGCACCCACCTGTGTGTGGTGTGGGCGTCAGTAGTGAGCACCCACCTGTGTGTGGTGTGGGCGTCAGTAGTGAGCACCCACCTGTGTGTGGTGTGGGCGTCAGTAGTGAGCACCCACCTGTGTGTGGTGTGGGCGTCAGTAGTGAGCACCCACCTGTGGATGGTGTGGGCGTCAGTAGTGAGCACCCACCTGTGGATGGTGTGGGCGTCAGTAGTGAGCACCCACCTGTGTGTGGTGTGGGCGTCAGTAGTGAGCACCCACCTGTGTGTGGTGTGGGCGTCAGTAGTGAGCACCCACCTGTGTGTGGTGTGGGCGTCAGTAGTGAGCACCCACCTGTGTGTGGTGTGGGCGTCAGTAGTGAGCACCCACCTGTGTGTGGTGTGGGCGTCAGTAGTGAGCACCCACCTGTGTGTGGTGTGGGCGTCAGTAGTGAGCACCCACCTGTGTGTGGTGTGGGCGTCAGTAGTGAGCACCCACCTGTGTGTGGTGTGGGCGTCAGTAGTGAGCACCCACCTGTGTGTGGTGTGGGCGTCAGTAGTGAGCACCCACCTGTGTGTGGTGTGGGCGTCAGTAGTGAGCACCCACCTGTGTGTGGTGTGGGCGTCAGTAGTGAGCACCCACCTGTGTGTGGTGTGGGCGTCAGTAGTGAGCACCCACCTGTGTGTGGTGTGGGCGTCAGTAGTGAGCACCCACCTGTATATGGTGTGGGCGTCAGTAGTGAGCACCCACCTGTGGGGTGTGGGCGTCAGTAGTGAGCACCCACCTGTGTGTGGTGTGGGCGTCAGTAGTGAGCACCCACCTGTGTGTGGTGTGGGCGTCAGTAGTGAGCACCCACCTGTGTGTGGTGTGGGCGTCAGTAGTGAGCACCCACCTGTGTGTGGTGTGGGCGTCAGTAGTGAGCACC
>NW_027199512.1:0-22500 GCF_038502225.1 Cherax quadricarinatus | reverse complement strand
TATATATATATATATATATATATATATATATATATATATATATATATATATATATATATATATATATATATATATATATATATATATATATATATATATATATATATATATATATATATATATATATATATATATATATATATATATATATATATATATATATATATATATATATATATATATATATATATATATATATATATATATATATATATATATATATATATATATATATATATATATATATATATATATATATATATATATATATATATATATATATATATATATATATATATATATATATATATATATATATATATATATATATATATATATATATATATATATATATATATATATATATATATATATATATATATATATATATATATATATATATATATATATATATATATATATATATATATATATATATATATATATATATATATATATATATATATATATATATATATATATATATATATATATATATATATATATATATATATATATATATATATATATATATATATATATATATATATATATATATATATATATATATATATATATATATATATATATATATATATATATATATATATATATATATATATATATATATATATATATATATATATATATATATATATATATATATATATATATATATATATATATATATATATATATATATATATATATATATATATATATATATATATATATATATATATATATATATATATATATATATATATATATATATATATATATATATATATATATATATATATATATATATATATATATATATATATATATATATATATATATATATATATATATATATATATATATATATATATATATATATATATATATATATATATATATATATATATATATATATATATATATATATGTATATATATATATATATATATATATATATATATATATATATATATATATATATATATATATATATATATATATATATATATATATATATATATATATATATATATATATATATATATATATATATATATATATATATATATATATATCCATCATTCACTCCATCACTGTCTTGCCAGAAGGGTGCTTTACACTACAGTTTTTAAACTGCAACATTAACACCCCTCCTTCAGAGTGCAGGCACTGTACTTCCCATCTCCAGGACTCAAGTCAGTGTGTTTGTGTGTGTTTGTGTGCGTGTGTGTGAGTAAGTAGGTATATGTGGGTGTATATGTACGAGTAAGTATAGACATGCACGATATATGTGAGTGCCTCAATACGTACGTGTGAGTGAGTATATACTTACGTGCGCGCGCGTATGTACGTGTGAGTGCGTATATGTGTACGTGTGATTGCGTATATACGTACGTGTGAGTGCGGTGTCCCGTAGGTCGATTGCTAGTGCACTCACCTCACGCACTGAGGTCCGGGGGGTCGATTCCCTGCACGGCTGTCCATGTTCTATGGTGTGGGTCGCATCCTGTGAACAAAATTGACCTAATTTGCCAGAAATGCTCTGCATAACAAGGGACTTTCTATACAGCAGTGTCACTGATGTCAGCTACGTCTGTATACCTTGTATACACGTACTTGTAGAAATATATTATTATTATTATTATTATTATTATTATTATTATTATTATTATTATTATATGTACGTGTGAGTGCGTATTCATGTACGTATGAATGTGTATGTATGTATGTATGTATGTATGTATGTATATACGTATGTATGTATGTATGTATGTATCTGGGTGTGGGTGTGCTGATGTGTGCACGCTGGTGTGTGTATGCAGTAATCAAGTAAGTCAGTGTGCAGTCACCCGCCGCCTCGCATACCGAACGCTTTGAACTATCTCCTTCAAACTTCAAAATCAATCCGTGCCTGCAACCCCCGGGAGACGCATTGTGTATGGTCAACCTCAAAGGTCAAAGCCACCGAGTCAAGTTCAAGGTATTATTGACTTTGTAGCGCTGAGTTCCATTCTCGTTACCATGTGCTGCTTGAGCTAGTTAGCGTTGTAACTGGTGGTGGTGGTGGTGGTGGTGGTGGTGGTGGTGGTGGTGCTGCTGCTGCTGCTGGTGTTGCTGGTGCTGCTGCTGCGGGTGGTGGTGGTGGTGGTGCTGCTGCTGTTGCTGCTCCTGCTGCTGGTGTTGCTGGTGCAGGTGCTGCTGGTGTTACTGCTGGTGTTACTGGTGCTGCTGGTGTTACTGCTGGTGTTACTGGTGCCTGCACTGGTGTTGCTGGTGGTGGTGGTGGTGGAGGTGGTGGTGGTGGTGGTGGTGTGGCGGTGCCGGTGGTGGTGGTGGTGGTGGTGGTGGTGGTGGTGGTGGTGGTGCTGGTGCCGCTGGCCGCGGTGGTGGTGGTGGTGGTGGTGCGCTGGTGGTGGTGGTGGAGGTGGTGGTGGTGGTGGTGGTGGTGGTGGTGGCCGGCTGCTGGTGGTGGTGGTGGTGGTGGTGGTGGTGGTGGTGGTGGTGCGTGCTCCGCTGCCGCTGGTCTTGCTGGTGCAGGTGATGGCGGTGGCCGGTGGTGGCTGCGTGCCACGCTGGCGCTACTGCCGCGCTGTGCCGCTGGTGTCACTGGCTGGCCTATGGCAGGCCGGTGGTGGCTGGTGGTGGTGGTGGCGGTGGCCGGTGGCCGGTGCCGGTGGTTGGCCGCGCCGCTGCCGCCGCTGCGCGCCTACGGCCGCATGGCGCCGCTGCGCCGCTGGTGGTTGGCCGGGCTGGTGCTGCTCGTGGCCGCCGCCGTACCGGTGGCCGCTGGTGGTGGCTGGTGGTGGCGCTGCCGCCTGGCCGCTGGGTTGGCTGCGCCTGGCTGCCGTGGCAGTTGGCGGCTGGTGCTGCTGCTGCTGGTGCTGGTGCTGCTGCTGCTGCTGCTGCTGCTGCTGCTGCTGCTGCTGCTGCTGCTGCTGCTGCTGCTGCTGCTGCTGCTGCTGCTGCTGGTGTTCGGTTACTATTTTTCACAAGGCAAATAATAAGCATGTCCGATGACTGACGTAGTATATAGTTTGTAGTGAATGTAAGTCAGTAAGTGATTGTGTAAGTCTATCTTGTGATTGTAAGTCAGTGAGTGATTGTGTAAGTCTATCTTGTGATTGTAAGTCTGTCGCGAGGCTGTATAAGTCAACCTTGAGGCTCTATAAGTCAATCTTGAGGCGGCTGTACAAGTCAATCTTGAGGCAGTGTAAGTCAATCTTGAGGCTGTATAAGTCAATCCTGAGGCTGTATAAGTCAATCCTGAGGCTGTATAAGTCAATCTTGAGGCGGCTATATAAGTCAGTCTTGAAGCTGTATAAGTCAATCTTGAGACTATATGAGTCAATCTTGAGGCGTATAAGACACTCTTGAGGCAGTATAAGTCAATCTTGAGGCTGTATAAGTCAATGTTAAGACTGTATTAGTCAGGCTTCTTGTTGTTCAAGTCATTCTTGAGGTTAAGTCAATCTTTACGGTGTATTAGTCAATCTTCTTCTAGTGTAAATCAATCTTGAGGTTCAATTAGCCAATCCATTAGTGGTTTATGTTAATCCAGTGGTAGTTAAAGTCAGTATAGTGATAGATAAGGTCAGTCCAGTGAGAGAAAAAGTCAGTCCAGTGACAGGGAAAGTCAGTCCAGTGAGAGATAAAGTCAGTCCAGTGAGAAATAAAGTCAGTCCAGTGAGAGATAAAGTCAGTCCAGTGAGAGATAAAATCAGTATAATGATAGATAAAGTTAGTCTAGTGGTAGTTAAAGTCAGCCCAGTGATAGATAAAGTCAGTCCAGTCATGGATAAAGTCAGTCCAGTCATGGATAAAGTCAGTCCAGTGATGGATAAAGTCAGTCCAGTGATGGAAAAAGTCAGTCCAATGATGGATGAAGTCAGTCCAAGGATGGATGAATCCAGTCCAGTGATGAATAAAGTCAGTCCAGTGATGGATAAAGTCAGTCCAGTGATGGATAAAGTCAGTCCAGTGATGGATGAAGTCAGTCCAGTGCCTTTGTAGTTTAGGTCAACCCTATGTTCACTGACAATATAATTTAAACCAATGGTACTGGAAGTCAATCCTCGAGTATTATAAGTCAATCCCTTGGTAGTGAAAGTCGGTTCTCAAGCACTGTAAGTCAGTCACGTGGTAGTGGAAGCCAACTCCACTGACGTATTGTTGACCAATAAAGTATTTGTTATTTCTTGAGTAGCTTTAGGTAGAGGTTGTTTTGATAAGGAACTGCCTCGCATGGGCCAGTAGGCCTTCTGCAGTGTTCCTCCATTCTTATGTTTTTATGTTTAACTCTATTTTTGATGCATACGCAGGTATACATATGCATAACTACATAGGGGTAGTAATGTTCATTCATGGAAGTGCAATACACAGTGTTGAAAAAAATAACTTTTGGACCAAGTTTTGGTTGACGGGTTGACAAAGGATAGTTGTAGGAAGGTGGAGAGATGAGAGAGGGACGCAGCTACAAGTGACGTTCTCCAGGGGCCACTGTTGACCCTTTCTTGTTCGTAGTCTACATAAAGGATAGTCTACATAAAGGACAGTCTACACAAAGAATAGAATAGTTTATATAAATGATAGTCTACATAAAGGACAGTCTACATAAAGGATGGTCTGCATAAAGGACAGTCTACGTAAAGGAAGTCTACATAAAGGATAGTCTACATAAAGGACGGTCCTCAAGGTAGGTTGCTTGGCGACAGTGAGAGGGCTCGTGATCCAAGAAATTGGACCCGACCTCACTTTCCTTGGATCAAATCTGACCACCTCCAATCCACCTCAGCCCTCTGTCAGTCTACGCGACTGACAGTCTACACGACTGACAGTCTACAGAACTGACAGTTTACGTGAACGAAGATGAAAGGAATAACTAAATAAATTCGGTGACGACACATTTCTTTTTAAAAATAAGTGAATAATGAAAATAATATTAAGGTTAAGCTGACATAGTTAACATGGACTTAGACAGGAGCTAGACGAGCAGCAGGTGAGTGTAACAACTCTCACAGCGTCGCTGAAGCTGCTTCACTGGTTCATACACAATGATTTACTCGGAGGTTACTAGGTAACATTGGTCAGGAAACAGGACAAGTGTGTCGTGACGCGGGTCTTGGTCATATCACAAAGGACCTCAATGGAAATAAGTCACTCTGTTTGACTTTTCTCGGTTATCCCAGGTTCTCTACACATATGCTGCTATGTATGATAATCTCTGTAACTGTATTTGTGTATATCTGAACAAACTTACCTATGATGACCCGCCACTGCAGCTTTTGGCCCTCTGACCGAGGTCTTACACTGGCTTACCCCTCCACCCCTTTACTAATTAAGGTTTCAGTAGTAACTGTTTTTAATACTAAATAATTCGCATACATGAACAGGTGTTTGGTAGTGCTCCTCTGCTCTCATGTTCCCAAGTTTGTGAAGCTTGAATTAGCTGATGTAAGTTGCCATGATTTGGAGCAGCTATAAAGCTGATGTTATAACATCTACACTGATAATTACGTACTGGGTAAAGAAGAATCTTCATAACAGGAAATTCCAAGCCAGTGATAAAGCTCTTTAGAGCTCTTCGCTCTCTCGAGGTGTTGCTTGACCCACTCGGGTTTGGTGCATTGTAGTGAATATAACAATACTATACACTGTGGACTGACATAGCAATTTATAGCAACAGCCTCATGGATCATTTAATTCAATGGAAATTATAGTTCTGGAGACTGTACAGAGAACTCTCGCTTCCCACATCAGTTCAAACAACTTGATAATTGATATCACATTAGATCTAACTGTTGATTGGCAGCACCTCAGAACTGGGTGTTGGTCGACGACACCTCAGATCTGGGTGTTGGTCGACGACACCTCAGATCTGGGTGTTGGTCGACGACACCTCAGATCTGAGTTTTAATGACAACATTTGAGTATTGACAACACCTCAGATCTTAGTTGACAATACCTCAGCTCTAAGTGTTGGTTGACAGCACCTCAGATCTGAGTGTTGGTTGACAGCACATCAGATCTGAGTATTGGTTGACAGCACCTCAGATCTGAGTGTTGGTTGACAGCACCTCAGATCTGAGTGTTGGTTGACAGCACCTCAGATCTGAGTGTTGGTTGACAGCACCTCAGATCTGAGTGTTGGTTGACAGCACCTCAGATCTGAGTGTTGGTTGACAACACCTCAGATCTGAGTGTTGATTGACAGCACCTCAGATCTGAGTGTTGGTTGACAACACCTCAGATCTGAGTGTTGATTGACAGCACCTTAGATCTAAGTGCTGGTTGACAACACTTGACAGCAATTTAAAACATTTCTTTACAGATGACTTTACCTGTAATTAAAGCTTTATAAAGTCAGTGTTTATGTTTAAGAGACAAACGTCGTGTGTAAACACAAGTGAGCTCCCCACACACTCTCTTCATATTCAATAAACTTAAATGTAATTTATTTCCATATTTCCATGTGCAAGCTTTACACCATCTTAAGCTGTCTCCTCAGTGGTCATTTCCAACTGGAATTATGATTATTATTACATTTAAGATGACGCATTAACCCTCAGTGGTTATGTATACACGATACAATATGCGGGTGAGGTCGTTTATTAGATGCTTCCGTCAAGAAATATTTTATCAATTATCTCCTAGTGGACGAAACATCTAATGACGTACCATAAAATCATTGTCTCATGTCCTAAATATTCTAGGGAGCAGAAGTCTGAACACCGGTGCCATCTTGCACCCACTAATAACCACTGACAGAGCCGCTCCATAAAGGTGACACTAAAGAGCACAGGAGATAAAGGTCAAAATAGTACACTCTATCATCAAAGTAACAAATTTGTGTGATTGTAAACCAGTGTGGATATGGAGTCACCCAGAAATCCATCTGTCTCGTCACTGACGGCCATCTTTTATCAGTCATTACAAAAAATCCTTTTGCTAAATCTTCATGTAATATTGAGATACCTTTACGAATTTGGTGTCTACTCCTATGTTTTGAAGGTCAAAGTATCTACCAACATGAGGACAGTTACCTCTGGGCTTCCTGTATATGGTAATAGAATAGTTACAGTAACTATTTTGAATTAGTATACGTATTTGTCTATTACAATTTCTTTGTGATTACCCAAGCATATTTCTTAATTCCGTTTTGCTTCTTATTGTAGGTGTACATACTATTAGTTTAAAAGTGGTAGCGAACATAATAAGCTTTCATTATGGGTGATAAATCCTAAATGTGAACAAAACTTAATGACAGGCTGGACTTTATGTTTTGTGTCAGGAGGAAAATTGAGAACCTGACAATGTCCAGAGGATCGATACTATGCCTAACCCTTCTAGGGTAGGGTAGGTGCCTGAGCCCGAGCCTTTAGCTCATAAGACTGTCATTCCCATTAGCCCCCTTGGGGCGGGGATGGCAGACCAGAGAGGCCTAGCTTGTGGCTAGGCCTGGGGACAGTTGGTCCCAAAGATGAGGAGGTACTTGTGCCTCCTCCCATTTGAGACTTAGGTCTCAGACACTCTCTAGAGAGGGAGCCAAGGCCGGGCCACCACTTGGAAAAGGCCCGGGCCGGGAGAATACCGGTTTATCTTTAATAATAAATAAATGTCCAGAGGACACAGCGTCAAGACAGAGAATCAGGCTATCACAGCTTGGCAGAGACACTGATTAAATTCTATTAATTGAAAGATTTGCCATTTCCCACCAATACTGATAGACTGGATGAGGGAAATGATACACAAAACATATTAAGAAAACGCAGGGAAAATGACACAAGTCACGCGTTATTAAGTTTAACACTACTAGCCTTAAAAGAGGAAAACTGCTCTTGCTTCTGCTGAGCCTTCAACTTCCAAGAAATTCGCAAGGCAGAGTGATTAGTCTGATGGTGTTGCCTCGACAACAGAGAACATATCTTCTCTGAGACAGCAAATACTTTGCATGTTGCACAAATAACCCGCACACGGGAGAGAGAGAAGTATAAGACATCATTTCGGACCATTTACAAGTCACACAAGTGGCTTGTAAATGGCCAAGGTCGGACCGAAAAGTCGCCATAAGCTTCTCTCTCCTATGTGCGGGTTATTTGGGTGTGTATTGTTCCAGTCACGGTATTGTGCCTTTATGTTCCTTTGCTTATTGCTTCTATATTTGGTCTGGATAGGCAGGTGAGGAAATGTGCACTAGAATTACACGCTGAATAGTGGAGATGTGGTGGCCATTGCTGTTGTTTATCATGGAAGATGTTTAACCAAACTGTACAACAGAGCAGCAGTAGTAATATGTCGAAAACCTGATAAAAATCCCAGCCAGCAGATGAACCATGGATCTGCATTTACTGATTCGTTGAATATCAAATCCAATATATTGAATATCTAATTGAATATCTAATTCAGTATTGAAGAAGACCCGACCTATGACGAGGTTTCACCAGTTACTGAATTGAATAATTTTGTCAATATATATATATATATATATATATATATATATATATATATATATATATATATATATATATATATATATATATATATGTATGTATATATATTATACAGAATAAGCCGACAACAAAAGGAAACTGATACAAATGTTCACAGAAGAAGAATGAAAAATCGGATTCTTTGTCAATCTCTGACCTGCAAGAGTATAAACATGGACGTGATATCCTTCTCGCTTTTGATAAAGATGTTGATCGAGCACTGAAAAGAGTCCGCGACATTGACCATGATAAAGAAACCATCATATTCAACAAAGCTGCCTGCAACATCAGGAGAAACTTAATGAAATATGAAACCAAAGCCTCTCAGTTTCGTACAATCGAGTTATGGGCATAACTACTGTAATTAGTAATCATGTATGTGAGGGCTGTGACCGTGAACAATCAGTCTATTCACCCAATGTGAGTAAATAAAGGTTTATTCACTACTACATCTATGAATATCATTGACCACAGCTGTAACTCAACTAGATCTTTCCCTGAAACGGGGATCTCCTTTTATATAAAAACTAAATGGTTGTAACTATGACCATATTTTTTAAAGGGGTGGACCGGTAAGTCAGCGAAAGGCCCCGGTAAGCTGACCAAAAGCTCCAGCTGTGGGTCGTCATCTGACTAATACCCGCGTCAGGAAACACTTGTCCTGTTTCCTAACAAATCTTGCGTAACCTAACCTCCTTGTTCCAGCAGCGAAAGAATGGCACAGATACCTGGAGGGGGTTTCGGAGATCAATTCCCCCACGGCCCGGTCTGTAACCAGGCCTTGTGGTGGATTAGAGCCTGATCAATCAAGCTGTTACTGTTGGCCGCACGCAACCCGACATACCAATCACAGCCCGGCTAGTCAGGTACTGACTTTAGGTGCCTGTCCAGGGCCTTCTTGAAGACAGCCAAGGGTCTATTTGTAATCCCCCTTATGTATGCTGGGAGGCAGTTGAATAATCTTGGGCCACTGACACTTACTGTGTTATCTCTTAGTGTACTCGTGGCACCTCTGCTTCCATTGGGCAGATATTGCATCTCCTGCCCAGTCTTTTGCTTTCGTAGGGAGGGATTTTCGTGTGCAAATTTGGGACTAGTTCCTCTAGGATTTTCTAAGTGTATATTATCATTTATCTTTCTCGCCTGCGTTCCAGGGAGTACAAATCAAAGGATTTCAAATCGTAAAAATATCCAGAGTTGACAGATAACTTTAAGCTAAGACGGTTGCCAGAATTCTACACCACCAGTGGCCTGAGCAGCCTCTTACTTCAGCAATATTATCACTGCTGCCAATCTTTACTGATGATTCCAAATCTACATCAGTGATTCATCATGCAATGATTGTCATCAAACATGGTGAACAGAACACATCGACTGAAGGTTGAGGAACTCATTACCTCACACTCCTCATCTTACTCCGTTTTTCTGCATTGGACTGAAGAAGTCACTGACTGGCGAAACATTTCCAGAATAAAGATACCCAAGTGTTGCACAATTGTCTTATTTATCCACACAGTAAGCATAAATTTATAATCTTACTCAGTGGATTACATATAAAGATAGCAGCTCTGAGGACGAGGCTAACAGACTTGAGAACTCGGAATGGACAGAAGTCCTACAGTTTGTGCACTCTATACTTTTACGAAAAGGATATCAAGACTACTGTCAGGAATAGTTGAAGGCGAGCAACATCAGTCACTCACTGACTGGTGCAACATCAGTCACTGACTGGTGCAACATCAGTCACTCACTGACTGGTGCAACATCAGTCACTGACTGGTGCAACATCAGTCACTGACTGGTGCAACATGAGAAAGGACAAAAGTCCTCGGTTCAACTTCTGGTATACTCCGTGAAAAGTAGATTATAATTTATACCTGGAAAATTCTGGAGAGACTGGTCTCTAGCCTGAACACTGACATCACTCCATATGAAAGCAAGAAGCTTGGCAGACGTTCTAAAATACCTCTAATAAGGTTATCAGTGGAAGGAGAGGAGCCCCAAGACTCAACATCACGTCACATCAGCACTGGTTTGCTACTTTATTCCATTTGAAAGTTACACATACAAATGTATAACATACATACACACACATACTTGTTCACACTTATACATAAGTGTGTATATGTATAAGTTAACATACGTAAATCCACACATACATTTGTAATACACACATACAAATACAGATATACACGCTGTAAAACATGCAGTCATAGAACTGAGACATCACTAGGCTGCTAGTGAGTACTGGCAACTTTAGGGAGTAGTGAGGATATCCTCTAGTACCCCAGAGTATTTACACAGCACCAAGTACCACCAGGACTAGTCACTGACAACTAGACACTCAACTACATAATGGCAAAGGTCGTCTGTCTTCTCTTTTTCACAGATTTTACATGTTGAATAAAAAGGGATGGGAGACTTATCTGTGGTTGTCTGCATCTACCACATGTTACGATAACAACCTGATTCTGAAAGTAACCGTCTCACACAATCTAGTGAACGTTTTATGTTTACCAAACACGTAAGTTTCTGACTGAAACAAATCATAGAGCGTGATACTGGTGCTCTCAGGTCTCGGGGTATTTGTGTTGTCTCGTCTAACAGAGTTGATGTCCTTCAAAAGGATGGTTTTAACACTGGAGAGAGGGATGCCCAGTTATAATTCCACCTCTGGTTTGTTGTAAGCAGATCTATCTTCTTTATTAATGCTGTATAGGAAGTATACATTCAAATGAAATACGAAAGCCTTTGTCCTAAGTACTTTTCAGGTCATTTGTAATGTCTATTACGATGTTTCTGGTGTTTATCTTGCGGTAGGATTCTCAAGTACTTGTAGAGCAGACATGGAGTCAGAGAAGATTTCCCCTCCTCCTGTGCTTTTTTAATGTTGGTGGCGAGCTTCAGTGTAGATAGTTCTGTTAGTGATCAACTGCAGGCTGCTGCAGCTCGGCCTAAGTCCTGAGCCATCGGTGCAAGTATGACACACATTGGGCAGCAAGGTGAGAGGAAATAATTTTTGCACTGCTGTTTTAAGAAATGAATTCTCATTGTTTTTCTTAGTGAGGGTCGTGTATGATATCCTTACAGTGTGTAGCAAGTAGGGAGGGATATCATGGACAAGCGTACTACATTTAATATTGATGATTAGTTTGGCCTTCAGCCAGTTGGCGTATAGACTATGAATGGGTGTGTTGCTGACACTTTCTGGCATGTTTTCAGCATGGAACAACACATCGTGAGCCGTGATAACTTCGCATTTTTTCTTGATCTTAGCACAGAAAAGTGTGCTAAAATGTACCAGTCTTTCAAATACAGTAGGAAGCTTCCATTTCCCTCATGTTTTTTATTCAAGTGCACACTACATCAGTATGACTTGTCATCATGGCCTTGTTCTAGATTACTTCGAGTTCGTTAATCAAAGTGTGTGGAAAGTTAAAGTATAGGACATAGTCGTCAATGATTGATCTGATGAATATTAAGTAGAACAACCTTCTATATTTGATATTGATGTCAATATTCTTGCCTACAAGTCTTCTAAGGGACTCAATTGTCTTATCAAGTCTGCAGTGTCAGTTAATTACAATATCACTGTCGATTTCAACTTCCACAACACCAGTCAATGCTGCTGGCTGTCAAGGTGTCGAAGAGAGCCGGTAGTCCTTTTGGCGTATTTGCAAAATGCAGATATCATCTGTATAACAAATGACAGCCTCATCATGTATAGGGATGTTTGATACAGTCCTGTGCAGCAGCAGTATATTGAGGAGAGAAGGGCTCAGCACTCCACCTTGAGGTGTGCTCAGCTCAAATGAAGCACTGGTCGTACTCTTGACACCTTTGTATATAACTGAGGCTGTTCTATTGTTAAGGTATCTTTGGATCTAAGTTAGCAGTTTCCCTGTGACACCAAAATTGGCCGACTGTTCCGAGATAAATTCTCTGTTGGCTGTAACAAAAGCAGCCCTGAGGTCAATAAAGGTTACCCTCGACAAAGCAACTTTAGGTACTTTTCCCAGGTAGAAACCCATTGACAATGAAGAAAACTGGGGTTGTATTTGGATACTGAGCCTGTTAAAGACAATTCTCTAGAGGACTTTACACATGCAAGATGTTAACTTGTAAAAGTTTGACTTTGGAATGTGCATGATGAGAGACTACCTAGCGGTCAGACAGGACACCAGCCCGTAAGCTGAATCTACATAAATCAAGGAGTGGGTCGTTGAGGAGTCTAACTGTGTTATAGTTATGCTATCTTCCCCAGGTGAAGTGGCTTTACCCTTTATCAATGTAGTTTGATCTTCAAAGAGTGTTATGTCAGAGGCGTCATCTACGCCTGACTTCTCACTAGAATAATGACCGACATTCCTGCTGATATTATTGTTTCTTTTTGCCAAGTGAAGCTGAACGTTCTTGGGCAAGCCTTGAGCGATGTTTAAGCACAGGTATTTTAGTTTCGAGAGTTAATTGATTTTAGACCACATTTGGGCCGCAGAAGCAGCATAATTGATGCGTTGCAAGAACTTCCAAATATTGACAGCATATATACTCTTTTAATTCCCTGAATTCACTGTTTCCTTTGAGAAATTGAGAGTCAACTTCTGGAAGGGAAGGGGAAGGTAAGGGAGGAGAATGAGAGGGGAAGGTAAGGGAGGAGAATGAGAGGGGAAGGGGTTAGGATAAGAAAGACGTCATTTGTGGCTTGAAGAGCTGCGTGGCACCATAGAGAGCTGAGGAAGAAGAAATACCTTGGCTTGGATAACTTCCAAAATCTTCAGTAGCGAAGCTTCAAAAGAAATGGTCAGCTTCAAATGTTCAACCGAAATGGTCAACTGAAATTTAATTTACGTTAAATTTTAGTTGACCATTTCGCAAGTTAATTTTCAGTTGATAGAAATGATAGTATTGATAGAATTCAATATTTAATGACTTAGGTATCTCAGGACCAGGACAGTACCCATGAGGCTTTGGTTACGTGCACGAAAACTTACCGATTTTATAAAATAATTATAAAGAAACATGGAATCGTTGGGATCGATGTCATAACTGCAAAATGACTCATTTACTCGGCTTCAAACTTACACCACTGGTGTGGTGACTCACACTGACGTAAGTCCCAGTTTTCCAGTTTTATTGAATAAATAGTGATATATATTTATATTTAACAGTTAAAGAATGTTTCTTCTGATCATGTTGAAAATATTAATGATGCATTATATAAGGAGAATGATGCATTATATAAGGAGAATGATGCATTATATAAGGAGAATGATGCATTATATAAGGAGAATGATGCATTATATAAGGAGAATGATGCATTATATAAGGAGAATGATGCATTATATAAGGAGAATGATGCATTATGTAAGGAGAATGATGCATTATATAAGGAGAATGATGCATTATATAAGGAGAATGATGCATTATATAAGGAGAATGATGCATTATATAAGGAGAATGATGCATTATATAAGGAGAATGATGCATCATATAAGAAGAATGATGCATTATATAAGGAGAATGATGCATTATGTAAGGAGAATGATGCATTATATAAGGAGAATGATGCATTATATAAGGAGAATGATGCATTATATAAGGAGAATGATGCATTATATAAGGAGAATGATGCATTATGTAAGGAGAATGATGCTTTATATAAGGAGAATGATGCATTATATAAGGAGAATGATGCATTATATAAGGAGATTGATGCATTATATAAGGAGAATGATGCATTATATAAGGAGAATGATGCATTATATAAGGAGAATGATGCATTATATAAGGAGAATGATGCATTATATAAGGAGAATGATGCTTTATATAAGGAGAATGATGCATTATATAAGGAGAATGATGCATTATATAAGGAGAATGATGCATTATATAAGGAGAATGATGCATTATATAAGGAGAATGATGCATCATATAAGAAGAATGATGCATTATATAAGGAGAATGATGCATTATGTAAGGAGAATGATGCATTATATAAGGAGAATGATGCATTATATAAGGAGAATGATGCATTATATAAGGAGAATGATGCATTATATAAGGAGAATGATGCATCATATAAGAAGAATGATGCATTATATAAGGAGAATGATGCATTATGTAAGGAGAATGATGCATTATATAAGGAGAATGATGCATTATATAAGGAGAATGATGCTTTATATAAGGAGAATGATGCATCATATAAGAAGAATGATGCATTATATAAGGAGAATGATGCATTATATAAGAAGAATGATGCATTATATAAGAAGAATGATGCATTATATAAGGAGAATGATGCATTATATAAGAAGAATGATGCATTATATAAGGAGAATGATGCATTATATAAGAAGAATGATGCATTATATAAGAAGAATGATGCATTATATAAGGAGAATGATGCATTATATAAGGAGAATGATGCATTATATAAGGAGAATGATGCATTATATAAGGAGAATGATGCATTATATAAGGAGAATGATGCATCATATAAGAAGAATGATGCATTATATAAGGAGAATGATGCATTATGTAAGGAGAATGATGCATTATATAAGGAGAATGATGCATTATATAAGGAGAATGATGCATTATATAAGGAGAATGATGCATCATATAAGAAGAATGATGCATTATATAAGGAGAATGATGCTTTATATAAGGAGAATGATGCATTATATAAGGAGAATGATGCATTATATAAGGAGAATGATGCATTATATAAGGAGAATGATGCATTATATAAGGAGAATGATGCTCCTTAAGATAAGTCTGAGTAAGTGTAAATTTGATATTTTACTGCAATTGTTAAATTCTGGAATCTTCAGAATCGGATCATCTGCTGAGGAATGACTTTTCTAATCCATTTCAAACTTCGCTGTTGGCGACATTTATTAAGAGAAAGCTTGATGCTCAATTTGAGCTCTGTACATTTCAATTTGACAATTTTGAAATGCATCGTTTCCCATGTAATAACTAGAGAATGCATCCTCTGATCAGCTTCAAACCTAAACTCTAGTGTATCTCAATTGAAAATATATTTTGCATTGATTTTGGGCTTTGTTTGTTCCAATTTGCAATTTTTAAAGCGATTTTGTTAAATTGGATTTTTAAATATTTTTTTTTCTCAAAGAATTGTAAAGAATCTAGAAAAAAAATCATGATTTTAAAGCAATTTTAAATTTAATAAGTATAGATTTTCCTATTTTCAGGATATTAGTCTCTGAGATAATATTAGGAAGAGTTTTCAATTCAGTCTCAAAGTTTTTGTTTGTTAGTGGAAAGTTTGAATTATATTTGGCTTGTGTATGTCTTAATTTGTCTTTTTTTTTTTGTAGGAATTGTTATATAAATTTCTGTATGATGACCTGTGAATGCTTCTCCTTATCTGCTTCAAATCTTCGTCGATGCTCATATTTAACTGCACCACAAACTTAAGCTATACTCTGCAGTCTTGCAGTCTTGGGCATGCATGGAGGTACAAGGGGCTGAGGTAAGGAATTACAGGGATCTCTTACTCGGACCATGCAGCGACTGAAATGCATGTAGTTATGGACACTTACTGACTGTTGCCTTGGTTTTAGATTTCTGTTAAGCAGTACTTATAAGTGCTGGAGCTAGAGTTAGAGCCTTACTTCTCGGACGACGACAACAACAACCTATCCAGATTATCCTGTAGTTCTTTTGTCTTCATCAAAAATGATTTGAATGCCAATTTTAGCGTCACTTACAAACTTCCTTATGTCATTATTTATTCCCTCATCTGTGTCGTTTATGTAAATTGTGAGCAACCAGGGTCTCCATTTTTGGAAACTCTCTTTTGCCTATCTGGCAACTATGCCTTTATTCAAGGGACAGTTTCTCTTACTCCGTGTGCTGCTACTTTCTTTAATATTCTTAAATGTAACTATCAAAGATTTTACATAAGCCCATTTACACAGTATGGGCTCCCACCTAAGATACCTTAACGAAAATGTTATTAAATTCGTAAGGCAAGTACTGCCCTCTGTATGAGATTCAACTGATCAAAAGATATCTTTCAATGTGGCTTCGAACTGCCTTAATAGTGACTGATTCTTTTAGTTTTCCCACTGTTATGCACACAGGTAACAAATGGCCTGTGAGACTTGGTCGTAATGGGAATTTGAGCAAACAAACTCAGCAGTAGACTATAATGTATATTTGCCTTCACTCACTATATACAAATATGTACACTATGTACAGATAGAATAATAATAAGTGTACACCACGGTGATAGATGGCAAAGCAGAAGACAGACAGAGTGCACTGTACTCAACCAGCAGGTAGGCAAGTCTGCCAATGCTTACCGCAAGTGAACCACATTGTTTCAGCTTTGGCGGGCTTGCCTGTGATTGGTCAATGAACCAAGGTACTGATTTAACGACGGGTACCCTATCGATCATTAAACTCTTAGCACCCAGTTCGCTGATTGGGAGGCAGCCTATATAGGAGTGTGACATACGCCGAATAAATTGTAACATATTCTTTACATGTCACACCCACAATTGATATTAAATTGATTAGTCTATAATCTGAAACTAAGGACTTATGTTCCGCTATGTTAATGAGTATCATACATGGCAGATGCAGCATCTTGCGTAAATGAGGAATGGTAATTGAATGGCTGTATAGGGCTGGAAAAGTGCTAAAAAGAAGGTGAAATTTTATTTACTGATAACTGGGACCATTTTGATGGCAAACATTTACTCAGTGCCCACTTTATTAGGTACTTGGTAGGGCATCCCCTTTGCACCCTGTGTGATGGTATCATGTTGACATGATACCATCACACAGTTACTGCAGATTTGTCGGCTGCACATTAATGCTGCGAATCTCTCATTTCACCACATCCCAATGGTTTATGCCAAATTCTAACCCTACCATCTGCATGGCGAAAGAGAAATTGTGAGTCACCACACCGGCGACGTTTTTCAATCCTCAACTATCCGGTTTTGGTGAGCCTGTACCCACTGCAGCCTCAGTTTCATCTTCTTAGCTGGCAGGAGTGGAACCCAGTGTAGTCTTCAGCTGTTGTGGCCCATCCACTTCAAGGTCTGATGTGTCGTGCGTTCAAAGATACTCTTCTGCATACTGCTGTTGTAACTCATGGTTACTTAGTTACTTTTGCCTTCCTGTCACCTTGAACAAGTTTGGCCATTTTCATCTGATCTTTCTCATTAACAAGGCGCTTTCTCTCACAGAACTGCCGCTCACTGGATGTTTTGTGTTTTTCACACCATTCTCTGTAAACTCTAGAGACTGTTGTGCGTGAAAATCCCAGGAGATACTCAAACCGTCCCGTCAGGCACCTACAATTATTCCACGGTCAAAGTCACTTTGATCACATTTTTTCCGAGTTCTGATGTTCAGTCTGAACAACTGAACCTCTTGACCATGTCTACATGTTTTTAGGCATTGAGGTGCTGCCACGTGATTGACTGATTAGATATTTGCATTAACGAGAAGATTTACACCTCATAAAGTGGCCATTAACTTGAAACAAGAGATGGAGCGCATCTTTCTGAAATGAGGGAAAACATTATTCATTTAGCCGTTACTAAACTTAGTAAAACGTTAGTGTGGAGGACGGGAGCAAGAATTGCCAAAAGATTACTGACACCAATTCAAAAAACATAATAGCTCATAAAATAGCAAGATAATTGACCCACAAAGAGAGACAGAGGAGGGAAGCGAGAGATTAACTTCCTGTACATCTGTTATACTAAAAGAAATAAACGAACTAAAACTAAATGCATTTGCAGGAAACAAACATAACTGCAATAACCGCGACATGATTCAATCTGAAAAATAGGGAGATGCTTGCTGAACGCCTCATACAGGGATATAATTTTTTTCATAGTGATAGAGTCAGCAGGAAAGAGAAAATTTAAACTGTATATCATTTAATGATATAACACAAAATGGAGGGAAGCGGCATCTATATGGCTGAAGTTTCTTGAATGGCGTGTAAAGTTAATCTTAAGTGTGGTCCACAGATCTCCAAACGTTGATAGTGATCACAGTAAACTTCTTTAGGACGAAATTGCTGAAGCATATAGAACGGAAAATGTAACTTTAATAGAAGATTTTTAACTTTGGCCAAATTGAGTGGACTAATTTAACAGAAGATCTAGAGTCCGGAATTGTTATTTAAAACGATTTTTGACAAAGCCAAAAAGAGAAATAGCGTGCTTGACCTGGTTTTGGCAAATACGTAAACTAATAATGTTGAAGAGCGATCACAAATGACTTGGTTTTAATATGGCAAAGAGTTACCTAAATAACAATAATAAAGTTAAGATTCCTGACTTTTGGTGCTACAAACTACGTAGAACTGAGGAATGACCAGAACAATGTGAACTGCGGTAACCTAACGGGGGATTATCAGGACAGCGAACTGACAGACGGTCAGGATTATTGTCAATATGAGAGTCTCCAGATTATTATTATTTTTATAATCAAAAATAATCAAAAAGAAGCGCTAAGCCACAAGGGCTATACAGCAAGAGTCTCCAGAACATCGTACAAGCTGCCCATTACACATATACCTAATAGATAAATTATATCAAATGTAAATGAACCTAAATGAATGAATAATAAGTCACTTTATTGATCAATATATTCAGTTTAAGAGAAGTGAGAAAAATGATAAGAATAGCTAAAAGAGATAATGAAACTAGGGTTGCGTGAGGTTCGGACGACCCAAAATGTTTCTTTTAGGTACATAGCGACAAGATGACGGATACGAAAGACACTTTTAAGTATAACTCACTTCAGCTCACAGTTAAAGACACTGAAATATGTGCCACGTTTAATGTTGACTTCCTTTCTGTTTTACACAAGAAGATACAAATAAAATCCCAGAAACTGAAATTAAAAATTATACAAGGGTGGGTGAAAATTATTTGACTTACAGTATCGTTCCTTATGTTTTTATTGGCATTCCTTGTTGAGGTTAATTATATGTTCAGGATCTGAATGATTTTTGCGACATTATTGCATACACAAATTTCGCTTGGCTTATTCAGCAAGAAGAGCGATGCTATTTAAGCCAAAATCATAAACTTTACCTATTCGGGACGACATGTACACACACACACACACACACACACACACACACACACACACACACACACACACACACACACACACATATATATATATATATATATATATATATATATATATATATATATATATATATATATATATATATATATATATATATATATATATATATATATATATATATGTCGTGCCGAATAGGCAGAACTTGCCATCTTGGCTTAAATAGCAACGTTCATCTTGCCATATAGGACAAGTGAAAATTTGTGTATGCAATAATTTCGCCAAAATCATTCTGAACCTAACGGAAAAAATATATTTCACTGTGTTTGTTTAGTAATAAATTATTGATAACGTATTTAAAGTATATTTAGTTGGGTTAGGCTAAACTAAATTGTTCTTGTTATAATAAGGTTAGGTAAGTTTTCTAAGATTCTTTTGGTGGAAAATTAAAAATTTTTACATTAACATTAATGAAAAAAATATATCTTTAAACGTATAAGAGAAAATTTCAGAAAGGACTTAATTTTAAATGAGTTCTTGCTAATTGACCAGTTTTACATATTCGGCACGACATATATATATACGTATATATATATATATATATATATATATATATATATATATATATATATATATATATATATATATATATATATAGAGAGAGAGAGAGAGAGAGAGAGAGAGAGAGAGAGAAAATCGGCTATTTCCCACCGATGCAGGGTGACCCAAAAAGAAAGAAAAACCCAAAAAGAATGAAAAATACTTGCATCAGCAATCAATACTTTCACCATCACTCATACATAATCACTGTCCTTGCAGAGGCGCTCATATACAACAGTTTAGAAGTCCCTCCAAACTGCCAATATCCCAAACCCCTCCTTAACAGTGAAGGCATTGTACTTCCCATTTCCAGGACTCAAGTCCGGCAAACCGATTTCCCTGACTCCCTTCACAAAATATTACCCTGCTCACACTCCAACAGCTCGTCAAGTCCCAAAAGCCATTCGTCTTTATTCACTCCTAACATGCTCACGCATGCTTGCTGGAAGTCCAAACCCACAAAACCTCCTTTACCCCCTCCAACCTTTCCGAGGACGACCCCTACACCGCCTTCCTTTCCCTACAGATTTATACGCTCTCAAAGTCATTCTACTTTGATCCATTCTTTCTAAATGACCAAACCACCTCAACAACCCCTCTTCAGCCCTCTGACCAATACTTTTAGTAACTCCACACCTCCTAATTTCCACACTCCGAATCCTCTGCATAATATTTACACCACACACATTGCCCTTAGACAGGACATCTCCACTGCCTCCAGCCGCCTCCTCGCCGTGGCATTTACAACCCAAGCTTCACACTCATATAAAAGTCTTGGTACTACTATACTTTCGTAGATTCCCTTCTTTGCCTCATTGGATAATGTTTTTCGTCTCCACAGATACGTCAATGCACCACTTACCTTTTTTCCTTCATCAGTTCTATGGTTAACCTCATCTTTCATAAACCCATCCGCTGACAAGTCAACTCCCAAATATCTGAAAGCATTCACTCCTTCCATACTCCCTCTCTCCAATGTGATATCCAATTTTTCTTTAAATCGTTTGATACCCCCATCATCTCATTCTTATCTATGTTCACTTTCAACTTTCTACCTTTACACACCCTCCGAAACTCATCCACTAACTTTTGCAATTTTTCTTTAGAACCTCCCAAAAGCACAGTATCATCAGCAAAAAGTAACTGTGTCAAATCCCATTTTGTATTTGATTCCCTATAATTTAATCCCACCCCTCTCCCCAACGCCCTAGCATTTACAACCCCATCTACAAATATATTAAACAACCATGGTGACATTACACATCCCTGTCTAAGGCCTACTTTTACCGAGAAGTAAACTGTCTCTCTCTCCTCCACATCCTAACCTGAGCCTCACTATCCTCATAAAAGCTCTTTACAGCATACTACCTATTCCATATACTTGCAACATCTGCCACTTTGCTTCCCTATCCACTCTATCATATGCCTTTTCTAAATCCATAAATAAAATGAAAACTTCCCTACCTTTATCTAAATACTGTTCACATACATACATCAATGTAAACACTTGATCTACACATCCCCTACCCAGTGGGGATCTGTAACAAATGGCGTTCCACAGGGATCAGTCTTGGGCTCGTTGTTGTTTATAATATATATCAATGATCTTGATGAAGTGAAATGAGCAAATTCGCCGATGATACAAAGATAGGTAGGATAATTGATTCAAACGCAGATATCAGGGAACTTCAGGAGGATTTAGACAAACTCAATACCCGGTCAGAAAAGTGGCAGATGCAGTTCAATGTAGATAAATGCAAGGTTCTGAAGCTCGGGAGTGTCTATAACCCTAGCATTTATAAGTTAAATAATGTAGAACTTAGCTATAAAGATTGCGAAAAGGACTTGGAGGTTATGATAAGCAATAACCTCAAACCAAGACAGCAATGCCTAAGCGTACGTAATAAGGCAAACAGATTACTGGGATTTATATCAAGAAGTGTAAGCAACAGAAGTTCAGCGGTTATATTACAGCTTTATACATCATTAGTAAGGCCTGACCTAGATTATGCAGGTCAGTTCTGGTCTCCATGTTACAGAATTGACATAAATTCCTTAGAAAACATTCAGCATAGAATGACTAAATTAATACATAGCATTAGAAATCTTCCTTATGAAGAAAGATTTAAGACCCTTAATTTACATTCACTTGTTAGACGAAGAATGAGGGGAGACATGATCGAAGTGTATAAGTGGAAGATGGGTATTAATAAAGGGGATATAAATAAGGTCTTGAGGATATCTCTCCAAGAGAGAACCCGCAGTAATGGATTCAAACTAGACAAGTTTAGATTTAGTAAGGATATAGGAAAGT
>NW_027199511.1:0-31367 GCF_038502225.1 Cherax quadricarinatus | reverse complement strand
CAGTGATGGGGCTACTTTAAATGTTTGATGTAAGGAACAATAGCAGAATGAAATCTATGTTACGAGAAAGTTTCACTTCGAGATCAAACTTTCTTGAGTCTGCGTAGAGCACATGACAAACATTGGCATATACTGGCGGTGATAGCAAATGAAGGAACTGCATAATGCGATCTGCAGTCAGATCATGGGGAGGAGTGATTAGTGCGTGCTAAAGAGTAATTGTTTTGCTAATGGTTTTGCCATCTGGAAGCAACCTTTGTTCTGCATGGTGGTAGTAGTAAGTATGAGGGCAGATGTAGAGCATTTTCACATTTTTTTTTTTCATGAATAACTAGATAACCTCTGGGCCAATCGATCTGGTGTAGTTCTGTGTAAACCTGCAAGACACAGGCGCTGTTGGTATTGTTTGTGCACCAGGTATAGTCGTGTTCGTTTGCCTTCTTAGGTTCCTGGCCGTCTTGTCCATGTACACTGACAAATATGATATGGGAAGGTGAAGATTCCTGTACTTCTTTCATATATTACAATATAGACGTAACGGTAAGTGTTGTAATTAGCTTAAAGTAATGTGAAGTGTTTTCCAGTGCTGTAGAAGTGAAGGAAAATTAAAAATCGGCTACTGTTGTTGTCGACCCCGTGGAATATTCGTATTTTATATGCTGTTCTTCTACTTCCCATAAGAAGGTGCAGGTAAATGTGAAATATCAGTGATTTATGAGGCACTTCTTTGTAAAGAAATTAAGGCTGTAGATTCACAAGGCTCTTAGAAACTCCCCAAACTCCTCTCTTGGTTCTGGTGGAATGGAGCTGCCAGAAATGAATGAGGTAATTTCGGTTGATAGATTTATGATGCAATCTGAAATGGAGAGTTGTTAAGTAGTGATTTTGCGTATGATGTCAAGGAAAGGAAGAATTGTTTTCTTCTTCTACAGTAAACTGAATTGAAGGCTCTGCTATGTTGAAGTCATCTCTTGAAACTGAAGAGATCAAGTTTGTTGGGCACATCGTTGAGAATGTCAACAACATACCTTATCCAGGATACATCAGCATGCTATAGGTTGTTCCAACAGTTGATGGAAAGATATGGGCAGCCCTACTGTCTTGGGCGGTGGTTTTACCTGAGCCCAAGTGGAATCTATTCTTACACTCCTACGACGTTACATCTCAACGTGTGCAAAGTTAGTGAATAATGATCGCAGCGCTTGCAAGGGTGTTACTCATTTTAGATATGAATCTTATTGATGATTCACACACACACACACACACACACACACACACACAGAGGACAAATATGTATGCTCAGGACAGATATGCATGCTTGAACTCCTAACACCCACGAGCCCAGGGTATCCCTTAAGCCACAGATGAATCACAGGGATTTCCTCGGATGTAGGCAGTACTTCTCACAAATTAGTCTGAGTACTGGCGAAGTTCCCCTCCAGTTGACATGGTACCATTAGCTGTGTGTGCCTCCAGCACTGGAGCGTTATTCTTTCCAGGATTAGAGGGTCGTTACACACTGGATAAGAAACTTCCTATATAGGATGTTATCTTGTTTACAAACGTCAAAACAAACTTATATCTCACAGGAATTTCGTTGACCTAAGTGTTGGGCATCTATTACAAATGCTTCACCTTAGGGAATCCACTATACAAGTTGCGAACGGGTATAGTTTTGTGGTCCCCTATTAGTGCAGGCTTCGCTAATGTCTAGGTGGCATTCTTAGACTAGAGATTCTACAACAACTTTACTATAAAAGGCACAATACCGTGACTGGAACAATACACAAACAACCCGCACATAGAAAAGAGGAACTTACGAGAACGTTTCGGTCCGACTTGGACCATTTACAAAGTTACATTGTCTGCTGATGCGTCTTGGATAAGGTATTATGATGACATTCTCATCATTACGCCCAACACACTTCTCTTCTGTCTCAGAGATAACTCCAGTACATTAAAGACTTTCAGTCTTTAGGAAAGAAACAAAAATATTTGGCAGTTCCCTCCAATTCTGAGAGAATCGTAACTTACCAGTCAGAATGATTTCATTCTTTTCTGATAACACCTTTCCACCGGAACCAAAAGACGGGTTTCATTGTTTCTTTCTAAGGTCCTAAAGACGCTTCAGCCTCGATATCCATGAAGATGATTGCCTCAAGAACACAGATCGCTACCCTTTTTCCCTTCCTCCTCAATGATTCTGAGTTAACGCAGTCGAGAGATTTGAGTGGTTGGTGCCTAAGGGTATGGGTATCTTGTCTCGGGGTAGGGGTGCCACTCCCCACAAATTTCTTGACAGAAATAAGATTATTATTATCAAAAGAAACGCTAAACTACAAGGTCAGAAATAAGAACCAGCATCTCTCCCACAAAAACTGTGGGGAAATTTCCCCCTTTCTTCCACTTTTACAAATACTTATGACACATTATGAATTATGCATGTAGATTATGGAGAATAAAAATTTTGGTTAGGTTTACTTGCTTTGTGATTATAATTTGGGTAACAAGAGTAAATTTATCATAGTTGTAGCAAGTTGATCAGGGAAGAGTATGGTAATTCTAGTGTTTTGTAAATGTAATAA
The DNA here is from genome assembly GCF_038502225.1 of Cherax quadricarinatus. Lineage (NCBI taxonomy): Eukaryota > Metazoa > Arthropoda > Malacostraca > Decapoda > Parastacidae > Cherax > Cherax quadricarinatus. Next base: position 28,782 of record NW_027199511.1, on the reverse strand, counting down.
AATAAAGGATATATTTCACTGGTACCTTATTACGGTATTGTAAAGGATGAACATACAAAACACAATTCTCAGAGTCGAAACCAAAAGCAACCATTTTTTCCCCACTTCTACTGTTCTGAAAACTCAAGATACATAAGAAAGATAATTATAACACTGCTACCATCACCTCCACCACTATCAATGAATTGACAAGATCAAAGCTGGTTAGCACCAGCCAAGGGGAAGTGTAGTTTCTTACCCAATCCTAATGAGGATGTGACAGCTCTCGTTAGTGAATAACAACAGTTGTGATGAATGGTTTAGAAAGCCGACAAGTTGAAGAATTGAGACACTTATGCAACACATGGGAATCAATAGATTCCCATGTGCTGCATAAGTGTCTCAATTCTTCAATAACAACAGTACCTGCTAACAATACTAACAATGCCATTATACCAGTTTCTCTGGCGGGATCTTGATCAAGATGTAAAAAGTTTAACTTCATTACCAGAGCAAAATGATGTAGCCTGTCAACCTGATCCTCTGTTCACTGATAATGTCACACTTGTAAATTATGAACCAACAAAAAAAAATGGAGCCAGAAGAATACTAGTAAAGTTTTTCTTAGCAGATTTGTGTAACATTGGATTGATTTCCAGTATGACAGCAAGTACAACAGCCTTTGGAGGCTCAAAAATACCTCAAATCAAACACCACGTACGTAATTCAGCTACAGTAGTAACAGTTTCACACAAGCATTGAAAACTTGACATGACCATTGCTTTGTAATTACTGAATAGGTAACCGACATTAATGTGAATATTTATAGAGAAATAATGGCTTTGTTAAAATTCTTTCTTAATAAAATTGTATCCCAAATAAGGAGACCTGATTAATTTTTTCCCCCTCCAACTTTTATTTGATATATTTCGCTCATTATTCGAAAATATCTAGGTGTATGGTATCTAGAGCAGAACTCTAGAAATATAATTGGAATGTGCAAGTGTCCTACGATCCTGTGACCAGAATCCACTGAATCCATTCCCGGCATTTTTTAATGGTGTTACGATAATTTCCAAAACGCCCCATCGTAACTTAAAACATTCAGGATAATTGTCTCCTGAACAACCGATTTCAGATAGTGAAATTCGAATGTATAGATGAACATCTTCCATTTTTAAGGGTGAAATAGTCTTGAAGTTTTCATTCACATTAAATATTTGAGTTTCCCCCTTTATGAATGACTTCGATATTTAAAGGCCGAAGCATCTAATGGTCAGGATAGTACGTAAATTTGTTAATGAACTAAATTGTTCGTAATCCTTGCGATAACTGGAGAATGCCTCATCTTATCGGCTTCAAATTTTCAGCTTGGTGTATCTTCCAGGTGGCAAGATTCGCGCTGTTTTTTTTTAGCTCCCTAACTCACAAAATTATAAATTTTATTAAATTACTATATGGATTTCCATTCAATTACTGAAGAATCTCTCATTTCATCGACTTCAAAATATTAACGTTGACGCATTCCATACGAAGGAAAAAACTTCTACCAATTTAAACTGTTGTATATCTGAAATTGTAATGAAATTCTTAAAAAAAAATTGATATCATTGAATTACGAACAGATACAGGAGAATGCCTTTTCTGATAGGCTTCTAACTTTATATTGACGGACTTTATTAAAAGAAAACTTGGTTTTCACTTTGTAAATTTTGAATTGACAATTTTTATAAATAAAGTCTTTTAATGTAATAACTATGGCTGAAGGAGACTCGAACCTGCGAACCTTGGAACAAGGTACGCAGTGCTATACCAAACTCACCACACTGGACCAATACCTTGGAGTCCAGCTTGCGCTAGACTTTGATCCAAGGCAGCCAGCTTTCAGGGAGAAGGCTTCCTTGCATTGTTAAAATCTCTAGTAAGGCTGATGCATGCAGGGGATGAGATGAAAAGCTGTAAGCCTTCTCCCTGAAAGCTGGCTGCCTTGGATCAAAGTCTAGCGCAAGCTGGACTCCAAGGTATTGGTCCAGTGTGGTGAGTTTGGTATAGCACTGCGTACCTTGTTCCAAGGTTTGCAGGTTCGAGTCTCCTTCAGCCAGAGATCAGTGTTTATATATATATATATATATATATATATATATATATATATATATATATATATATATATATATATAACTAATAAATGCTGGAATTGTTAGTATGTTGGCGCATTTCGTCACTCTCGATATGATGTGGCATTAATTTGCATTAAAGAATTAACGGGGGGCCCTTGATGCTTGTGAGTGAATCATGAAAGTTGACAACTCTTAGAGAAAAGTTTCGATATATCTTGGCCTGTGTCGGAAAGAATGGCCTTTTATGATAAAATCGGTAAATTGGTGTATTGGTTTCACGGGATAATATCTGAATGTCTCAGTCGACTGGCCTCGACCCTTCATTGCGGATCAACTAGGAATGCAACATCTGAGCAGCTTCTAAGTTTTTATGCTTGGGTATTTTAGGATATTTCTCTGAAATAACTGAAGCTGGTGTTTCTTAGTGGAAAGTTTGAATTTGAGTTGGGCTGTGTTGGCCTTAATTTGTAATTAGCTTTTAAGAAATTGGGATATTCCATATGTTTTGTAAATTTCGCTTCTGATTAGCTTCACATGTAGTGCTAATGTTTAACTGCATAAAAAACTAATATCGCTCTATGCATAGCTTCTGTGGCATGCACTGAGATACAGGGAGGCCAGGGTTATGCAACACTGTGAAACATTTCACAAGCACTACTGTGCCCAAGATACATTATTTAGGGATCACCACAGGCCCTTTAAGTGGGTGCCTGAATTTTGTGTTCCACATTTTCGTTATGTTCATAACACGGTCTCATCAGATCGGTTTCTAATTTGTAGCCCAGGTGTACAGTAACTAGGGATAGATTCCAGTTGCAATTGGCAATTCGGCATATGCATGTGCCCCGTAACAACACTCGTTGAATACATTCCCGGCATTCAAGAATGGCTCCAATAACTTTGAAAACTCTGTGGTGTAGTTCCAAATGTTCTAAAAGGAGCATTCTAATTCGACTACGATAGGTTCAAGTGCGTAGGTTCACATACGACCATTTCATGCGTAAGACTGTGGAATGAATATTTCCGTTAAATCATATTAAATATATTCACAACATACCTCCTGAATGCTTTATTATTAATAGCTAATGCATCTTATAGTCAGGATAATACCCATTAAGTTTAGTTTCTCCTGGGAAAAAGTGTCAGTGCGTTGTTTTAAAAAAAAAAAAAAGTCGTTGGAATCCGTGCGATAACTGGAGAATGCCTCTTCTGATTGGCTTCATATTTTCAGCCTTGGTAAGTTTTCAAGAAAGTAAGGTTCACGTTTTTGCCTGCAGGTGTCCAAATTTACCAATATTGCTGATGCGTTCTCAAAGGATGATGACGCTTTACAAGCTTAGAATGTATAGAAACAAATTTAAAATTTTAATAAAATTAAAACTGGGATGAGTTGGAATCAAAGCAAATATTGAGTTTGCCTTTCCTGATAGGCTTCAAATTTGTGTTGATGAGCTTTATTAAAAGAAAGCTTAGGCATCATTTTAAGCAATGCAATTTTTAAATTTTATTAAATAAACTGGTTTCCATGTAATAGACAATGTCTCTTCTGGTCGGTTTGAAAGCTTAGGTGATGGTTTGTCAGAAGAATCTTCGTACTGAATTTAGATTGTAAACTTCCCAATTTCACACGAAATATTAAACTGGATTGTCTATAAAATGCTTATCGAAACATTTTTTCTTTCATGTAAAGCAATTTAAATAGAATAACTAGCAAAAGCTAACTTCAGAAAGCTCGTCAATGTACAATTGTTTCACAAGCTGAGTGAGCCCTCATATACAATATTTTCTTCAGCGTTAATTAAAGAACCGGTCAAATTATTAGGTATAGTTTTCTATTTTTTTGAACTAGGATGAAGGCTTTAGTTTATAACGTCGGAATGGTAAGCTTATTTCGTCGCCTTCTAATTTTAACGCTGGTTAACTGTGTTTAGACTGAGGCTCATAGAATCTCAGTCTAAACACAGTCTACACACAGTCTAAACAGTAATTGCTGAGGTTCATAGAACCTCAGTAAATACTCTCTGCCCGATTTAGAATTTCTTGCTAAAACAAAAACTTTAAAAAAGCCTCTTCTGGTTAGATTTGACATTTTTAACACTCGTGTATCTTACTTACGTTACATTTGTGGAAAATACTGTATATATTTTCCAGAAATTCAGTATTTATATGTATATAGATGGCCATACTGTATTTAATAGCATTTATGTCATAGAAAATGGGAAACTGAGCCTGGGGAGAAGGGACAGTCGCAATGTTAATTTGAATTAGATACAACGTTAGTGTAATGGGAAGGAATTTTCGTGCTCTAGAGGTTAAAATTGGGCTGACACCTCTCAAATAGGAGGCGAAATTGTTGGGTGTGCATTCCTGCATAACTTGAGATATCAGGTGACAGGACAAGACAACTCCAGGAACCTCAGATAAGTCTGTTATGTTATAACTCTGGCCAGTTATTTTCATGTATAGACAGTGAGGTTTTCTGAGTATAATACAACTTTATCTCCAGTCAAATTGGTGAGTGTTATGATTAAGATATTCTCCTTCTGTTATATAAATGTGTATTTATATATAATCATTTTTTAATTTAATATACAGTCCACAAATTTATATATTTACCAGCATTCCTGGTGATGTATATTTCATTTAATTAATAGGTCCAGAGCAACTTGTGGATATGACAGTGGTAGGTATCGAAGGGGGACATTTTTTGTGACCTAGGTGTCCCAAATTCCTACTTGTCTAACTGATAAATAATAATTATCTATGTTCATTTACTGGTATGTATATAATGATACATTCAGATAAATGTAATTTTCCACAACATTATTATTTTGAATAAATTACCGGAGAATGCCTTGAGGCTAGTGAGGGGCTCTTGATCCAAGAAACTGAACTTATCCTCCTCTTTCTTGTATCGAAATTGAACGCCTCTCATTTCCCAGGCAATATATAATCCATACGGGTTAAGCGCTTCTCCCTGATATCAATTAAAAAGTCTGTACATTAGGCAAAGGCATTTTATTCAATAAATGAAGCATTTTTAGGGGGGGGAGGGGAGATAAGGTAAGTCAAGCTGTGTAGATGCAATTTTCTCTATATAAACATATTTAATTAACTTAATTTTGTTGGTTTCTGTTTCATTACTAGAAAATTAATCTTTTACTCGGCTTCAAACTTTTACCTTTGATATGTTTTCCTAAAAGGAAACTTCTACTTGACTGTAGGTTGTGTAAGTTTTAATGCGCCAATATTATCAGGCTTCATGAATATCACTTACAATGGTGGCTGTGGTTGACTTTGTGATCAACGAGGTTATATATACGTAAGATATATTTTGTGGCCATAACATTTGTGCGCCCGAACACCATTGTACAATAAATTTAATGTTATATACTCAAAGGCTAAGTAAAAATTACTTGTCTACTTGCTTAACATTTAAACTGGGAAAATCATGCTTAAAGATAGTGTGGAAAATTGCATTTTTCTGAATGTATCATTATGTACATAACAGTAAATGCACAAAGATAATTATTATTTATCAGTTAGACAAGTAGAAATTTGGGACACCTAGGCCGCAAAAAATGTCCCCCTTCGATACCTACCACTGTCATATCCACAAGTTGCTCTGGACCTATTAATCACAAATGAAATATATATAACCAGGAATGCTGGTAAATATATAATTTTGTGGACTGTATATTAAATTAAAAAAATGATTATATATAAACACATATACATAACAGAAAGAGAATATCTTAATATCACTCACTAATTTGACTGGAGATTAAGGTATATCATACTCAGGAAACCTCACTGTCTAAATTTATGAAAATACTGGCCAGAAATAAACATAAACAGGCTTATCTGAGGTTCCTGGAGCTGTCTTGTCCAGTCGCCTGATACTCAAATTATGCAGGAATGCACATCCAACAATTTCGCCTCCTATTTGAGAGGTGTTAGCCCAGTTTTAACCTCTAGAGCACGAAAAATTCTTCCCATTACACTAACGTTTACTTAGCTCATTCAAAACCAAAATGGCGAGTGTATCTTGCGCATGCGCAGAGCCTCCCTGTCGGCTCCATTCTCTTCTTTTAAAAATACACTTTTAATCAGGTTTATTTACACAGCATAATATTGGGAAATTATTTTCCACAGATAGTTTAGATTGATTTTCGCCAGTGAAAGTTTCAATTTGCCTTTTTGATGAAAGAATTTGAAAAATTGAAACTTTTTTTTTCAAGCGAGTAATTTCCGAGTCCCTCATCCGATTATCTTTAGCATGTCAACGATAATAACTTGATAATGCAACTTTTGAGCTGCTCCAAATTTAGCGCTTGTGTATTTTAGGATATTGGTTTCAAAGATAACAGTTTAGGTATCAATTTAGCTTCAAAGCTATTATTTCTTGGTGGAAGGCTCGAATTAGTTTTGGGCTACTTGTCCTAATTCGCAGTTTTCATTGAAGAAACTAGGATGCTACTTTCTATGTGATAACTTGTGAATCCCTCCTATGATTGGGTTCAAATATTCAGTGCTAATATTTAACTGCATTAGAAACTTAGGCCGCACTCTTCACTGTTGCTACTGCGTACACTGACGTTTAGGGGACTGGGGACGCCTTCCTTGGATTGCACCGAATTACATCTACTTATTAAAACTACATTCATGGTAGTGTTAAACCCGCAGTGGTCACGACTTGCATAGGAATGTGATGTAATTCAGTTGGATCTCAGGAGGAAGAGGATAGCTTCAGTTCCTTGACAAAATCACAGTTAAAGAGAGCTGGAATTTAAGCGTGGAATACTGCGTCGCGAGATGAAGAACTGCGCTTATTGTGAAGACAGTAATACGGATATAGAACAAGTAATGCAAACTTAACTTCTGTTTTCCAATCTTCTCTCAAGAGTGAGTTTGATTCTTAGCACAACCTCGTTTAAAAGAGTTTATATGCATTGTCTTTACACATGCTTGTTGCCCCAGTCACCAGAACGTCAAGCACTCTTGTGCTTGACGTTGAGTAGTAATGTGGATCCCAACCCTCGAATATCAACATAGTAAACACTGCGGTAAGCCAACTGGCCACTGTCTACCACGAGCCTGATGACCTACTTACACTCAGACATTCTCTTGCATTTGTCTAGCCTAGTTTTAATCCATCATAGGAACACGCTTCAGTAACGTACAAGATTCTGTAAGGGTAATACTCAGGCCCACTCCCTTCTTACTGTATATAAACGGTGTTAGCAAAGTCTGCCCCACTGCAGAAGCAATAATGTTAACTGATGGGATAACTTTGTGGATCTCCGGCAAAAACTATAATACCCCTTAGCACGACGATAAGCAATGAATTAGCCAAGTTTCCTTAATGGTTTTCAACCCACACACTTTCTCTCAATTTAAGCAGAATTTATTGCTTGTTGCTCCTTAAGCGAAAGTTGAACTTCTCAAGGAAGTGCTTATTCATAAGAGTACAAAAGGGGGCTTCCTTTTCTTCCCTCGATTTGAATATTGATGTCTATGAGCAGCCTTTCATTAGGAAACTGCAGTCATCCTTCACTTAGCTGTAAGAAACCTTATTACCTCTTCCAACCCTTCCATTTTCTTCCATTCCCTGAAGAGTTTACCCCTTTCAATGAATGCAATGAATATAACTAAAATCATTGAAAATATTTATAATGATGTAAAGCTGAAATCAAAACGTCTAATTATCCCACAGAAAACGAACTTTCAAAATCTATCACTATAGCTCCCAGCTGCTGAGCTGAGACCGATGATAATGGTTTAAGAGCACAATGTTAAATGGATTTCTACATTAAGGTTTTATAGGGTTTTTACATTAGGTTGCATTAGTTTTCGTGAGGTTACTCAACCCAACCAAACCTAAATATGTAAAAATATCCTCATGCAATAAATATTCTACATTGGTACAATGGAGGTTAGAAAGGCAAGTGACACTGCTTGCCAGAAGAGGCCGATAGAACGATGATCAGTGTTTTGTTTTTAACTGACTAAAATGGAAATATAAACACAAATGCAGTATAATGTGATCCTTTATTGACAACGTTTCACCCACACAGTGGGCTTTCTCAAGTCACACACGGATCTACCTGGGGTTGGAAGGTACGAGAGTATTTATAGTCAGAATGTTGAGGTCAGGTGAAGAATGCTGCATCTGATGATCCACCGGGTGGGGTTATAGAGTCTTGGGTAGCTTGGCAGGGGTATTGGACAAGTTGTAGACCTTCTGCAGTGTTCTATGTTCTTATGTGGGATAGCGATGAAGAAGTTTCTTGGCGAGTGGTTCAGCTATGTTATAGAAGCCATTGTTCTGGTTGAAATTGTTGGTTATAGAGATAAGCGATGATTCCAGGATTCTTCTGTATTGAGTGTTCTCTTCTGTGGCTATAAGTCTTGAGTTTCTGTAGTTAATTAAATGGTTGTGTGAATTGCGATGCTGTACACAGGCATTCCTTGTATCGTCAGTCCTGCTTGCATATTGGTGTTCTGAAATGCGTGTTTGGAGGTCTCTTGATGTTTCGCCCACATATAATTTGTTGCAGTCATTACAAGGGATTGTGTATACCCCTGCAGAGGATGGAGGCTTGTCCTGTCTACCACTGGTGATGTCCTTGATGGTCGTGGTTGTGGAGGTAGATACTTGGAATGATGTTTTGGCAAAGATGTTGGAAACATGTTTGGCAATGGAGTTGTTGGGGAGGACTATGTATCTCTTTTCGGCAGTGTCTTCTCTGGGTGTGTTGAAGATGTTTAATGCCCGCCGTCTGCAGTCTCTGATGAAGTGTGTGGGTGAAACGTTGTCAATAAAGGATCACATTATACTGCATTTGTGTTTATATTTCCATTGTGTCGGTATTTTATACCATTTATTACCAACTGACTAAAATACCGAAAAAAGGGCCGTATACTAGCCGTGGATAAGGCAGGTTTTCGTTTTATAACATACCACCACCTCACTGATGTTTCTTGTGGTTAATATCCACAGAAATAATAATTTGGGTTTGGATACCTTCCAAGTACATTAAGAAACGAGTAATTTCTTAATGTACCCCAAGTCGACCAAGAAATTTACGTTATTATACAAAACAAGATCAAAGAATTTCTTGCTTATGCCAGAGAAGGCGTTCTTATGTTCTCTTCCTTATTTGATCTCTCCACCAAAAGACCCTTCAGGCGGGTGTCATGATGCTGTTGAAAGAAACTGAATTACCTCCCCTTGGATCAAACCTGATTACCCTCTGCTCCAGAGTCGCTGTATGACTCTTGAAGATCTAGCGCTTTTCCTTGAGTATTACTATGGTTATTTACTGAAAAGTCAAAGTGAAAATTTTAACCACCACCACACTGCCTCTTGCTCCACCAACAATACTCACCACAACACTGCCCCTTGCTCCACCAACAATACTCACCACCACACTGCTTCATGCTCCAACAATACTCACCACCACATTGCCTCTTGCTCCACCAACAAGACTCACCACCGCACTGCCTCTTGCTCCACTAACAATGCTCACCACCAAACTGCCTCTTGCTCCACCAACAATACTCACCACCACGCTGCCTCTTGCTCTACCAACAATACTCACCACCACGCTGCCTCTTGCTCCACCAACAATACTCACCACCACGCTGCCTCTTGCTCCACCAACAATACTCACCACGCTGCCTCTTGCTCCACCAACAATACTCACCACCATACTGCCTCTTGCTCCACCAACAATACTCACCACCACGCTGCCTCTTGCTCCACCAACAATACTCACCACCACGCTGCCTCTTGCTCCACCAACAATACTCACCACCACGCTGCCTCTTGCTCCACCAACAATACTCACCACCATACTGCCTCTTGCTCCACCAACAATACTCACCACCACGCTGCCTCTTGCTCCACCAACAATACTCACCACCACGCTGCCTCTTGCTCCACCAACAATACTCACCACCACGCTGCCTCTTGCTCCACCAAAAATACTCACCACCACACTGCCTCTTGTTCCTCCAACAATACTCACCACCACACTGCCTCTTGTTCCCCCAACAGTACTCACCACCACGCTGCCTCTTGCTCCACCAACAATACTCACCACCACACTGCCTCTTGCTCCACCAACAATACTCACCATCACACTGCCTCTTGTTGCACGAACAATGCTCACCACCACACTGCCTCTTGCTCCACCAACAATACTCACCACCACACTGTCTCTTGCTCCACCAACAATACTCACCACCACACTGCCTCATGTTCCCCCAACAATACTCACCACCACACTGCGTCTTGCTCCACCAACAAAACTCACCACCATACTGCCTCTTGCTCCACCAACAATACTCACCACCACACTGCCTCGTGTTCCAACAATACTCACCACCACACTGCCTCATGTTCCACCAACAATGCTCACCACCACACTGCCTCTTGCTCCACCAACAATACTCACCACAACACTGCCTCTTGCTCCACCAACAATACTCACCACCACACTGCCTCTTGCTCCACCAACAATACTCACCACCACACTGCCTCATGTTCCCCCAACAATACTCACCACCACACTGCCTCTTGTTTCACCAACAATACTCACCACCACACTGCCTCTTGTTCCACCAACAATACTCACCACCACGCTGCCTCTTGCTCCATCAACAATACTCACCACCACACTGCCTCTTGTTCCACCAACAATACTCACCACCACACTGCCTCTTGCTCCATCAACAATACTCACCACCACGCTGTCTCTTGTTCCAGCAACAATACTCACCACCACACTGCCTCTTGTTCCACCAACAAGACTCACCACCACACTGCCACTTGTTCCACCAACAATACTCACCACCACGCTGCCTCTTGCTCCATCAACAATACTCACCACCACGCTGCCTCTTGCTCCACCAACAATACTCACCACCACGCTGCCTCTTGCTCCATCAACAATACTCACCACCACGCTGCCTCTTGCTCCATCAACAATACTCACCACCACGCTGCCTCTTGCTCCATCAACAATACTCACCACCACGCTGTCTCTTGCTCCATCAACAATACTCACCACCACGCTGTCTCTTGTTCCAGCAACAATACTCACCACAACACTGCCTCTTGTTCCACCAACAAGACTCACCACCACACTGCCTCTTGTTCCACCAACAATACTCACCACCACACTGCCTCTTGTTCCACCAACAATACTCACCACAACGCTGCCTCTTGCTCCACCAACAATATTCACCACCACACTGCCTCTTGTTTCACCAACAATATTCACCACCACACTGCCTCTTGTTTCACCAATAACTTCTTTATTGTTTGTGATAAAAAAAGACGATACAGCACATGCAGAATTTCACTTTTATTGTCCCAGTTAAAGGTGTTCCGTAAAGTGTGTGTTTATCGGTCTTGTTATCAGTGTGTTGTTTAGCTATCTTAATGGTTATGTCTTTTCTTTTGGATACGATAGTTTCACTACTTGCTATTTTTTTGTTTTAAAACTCGTCAGTGAGCATTAAATGGCTCTCCCTCACCCAGGGTGGCCACATTTCCTCACCCAGGGTTAAAGTAAAAGGACACAAGTGCAACTAATGTGACATTTATTGTGGCAACGTTTCGCTCTCCAGGAGCTTTATCAAGCCATTACAAACAATACATGGACACAGAGGGTATATAAAGGCTCAGAGTGAGGTGAATACTAGTGAGGTACCATTTCGATGTTCACTAGTGGTAGTAGTAGTAGTAGTAGTAGTAGTAGTGACAAAAGTAATACAATATGGTAGAGCAATTAATTCGTACATGAGTAAAAGGATATAAAAGCTATTACTTGGGTAACATAAAAATAGGTTGGACAAATATAAACTGGAATGAGGCAGCTTGTTTCAGTGTTCACTCTCTGTGCTTTGTGTAGTATAACAGGAGAGACTATGTGATGGCAGGGTTTACTGTTTTCAGGAGGATTCTTGCTAAGACTTCGGAGATGGTGAAGCTGCCGTTGTTTTGTTTAATTGTATTCGAAACAGCGATCAGTGCTGATTCAAGGCACTTGCGTCTGCGGAAATTAGTTTCTTTGATCACTAATTGGGCGTCTCTGAATTTCATGAGATGATTGGTGGAATTTCGGTGTTGTACACAGGCGTTGTTTAAGTTGTCGTTCCTACATGCGTAAATGTGTTCATTGAGGCGGGTGTCGAGGTTTCTTGCTGTTTCACCTACGTAGATCTTGTCACAGCCTCCACAGGGTATAGTGTAAACTCCTGCATTGACTGGTTCGTGGTGCTTGGGTTTTGTCCTGGTTAGATCCTTTATTGAAGTGGTAGAAGCGATGGCGACTCTGGTGTTAGCTTGTGAAAGTACTTTTGAGACGTTTAGTGCAACCTGGCTGTTGGGAAGAATTATAACTTTGTTGGGAGCGGTGTTGATGCGTGGAGAATTGATGATCTGAAGAGCTCTTTTCTTGCAGTCTTTGATGAAAAAAGAAGGAAATTGTAACTCAGTGAATGTTTGGTGAATGTAAGTACATTCCTCGTCAAGAAACTCAGGACTACAAATTCGGTATGCTCTTAGGAAAAACCCGATGATGATGCCTCTTTTGGTCTTGGTATCTTGACTGGAATAGAAGTGTGTGAGATCATTTTTATTGGTGGGTTTCCGATAAACTTGAAATCTTAGGTTGTTGTCTACTTTGTGAATGAGGACGTCGAGGAAAGGTAGCTTGTCATTGGACTCTTCTTCTAGTGTAAACTGAATCGCTGGTTCAACTGCGTTGAGCCTTGCCTGAAGATCCCGTACATCAAAACGTTTTGGAGTTATTACGAGGACATCGTCCACGTAACGTAACCAAGTGACGCTTGAAGGGATGATGTTGGCGAAGTGTTCGGACTCTAGGTGTTCCATGTATAAGTTGGCTAGGACGGCACTTATTGGGGACCCCATTCCCATGCCGTAGGTTTGTTTGTAGAGCTTGTTATTGAAAGAAAAACAGTTGAAGTTAACACAGAGTTCAATCAAGTCAACAAAATCTCCGGGAGGTAAAGGAAGATTAAGGTCCTGGTTGACTTTACGTCGTAGAACCTCGATGGCTTTTTTGGTAGGTACTTTTGTGAAGAGGGAAGTCACATCCAAACTGCTTAGTTTCTTGTTACGGATGGAGAGGTTACGGATGCGGTTGAGAAGGTCGCCTGAGTGCCTTCTGGGGACCATCAGCCCCGCTCATCTTAAACACTCAGGCGACCTTCTCAACCGCATCCGTAACCTCTCCATCCGTAACAAGAAACTAAGCAGTTTGGATGTGACTTCCCTCTTCACAAAAGTACCTACCAAAAAAGCCATCGAGGTTCTACGACGTAAAGTCAATCAGGACCTTAATCTTCCTCTACCTCCCGGAGATTTTGTTGACTTGATTGAACTCTGTGTTAATTTCAACTGTTTTTCTTTCAATAACAAGCTCTACAAACAAACCTACGGCATGGGAATGGGGTCCCCAATAAGTGCCGTCCTAGCCAACTTATACATGGAACACCTAGAGTCCGAACACTTCGCCAACATCATCCCTTCAAGCGTCACTTGGTTACGTTACGTGGACGATGTCCTCGTAATAACTCCAAAACGTTTTGATGTACGGGATCTTCAGGCAAGGCTCAACGCAGTTGAACCAGCGATCCAGTTTACACTAGAAGAAGAGTCCAATGACAAGCTACCTTTCCTCGACGTCCTCATTCACAAAGTAGACAACAACCTAAGATTTCAAGTTTATCGGAAACCCACCAATAAAAATGATCTCACACACTTCTATTCCAGTCAAGATACCAAGACCAAAAGAGGCATCATCATCGGGTTTTTCCTAAGAGCATACCGAATTTGTAGTCCTGAGTTTCTTGACGAGGAATGTACTTACATTCACCAAACATTCACTGAGTTACAATTTCCTTCTTTTTTCATCAAAGACTGCAAGAAAAGAGCTCTTCAGATCATCAATTCTCCACGCATCAACACCGCTCCCAACAAAGTTATAATTCTTCCCAACAGCCAGGTTGCACTAAACGTCTCAAAAGTACTTTCACAAGCTAACACCAGAGTCGCCATCGCTTCTACCACTTCAATAAAGGATCTAACCAGGACAAAACCCAAGCACCACGAACCAGTCAATGCAGGAGTTTACACTATACCCTGTGGAGGCTGTGACAAGATCTACGTAGGTGAAACAGCAAGAAACCTCGACACCCGCCTCAATGAACACATTTACGCATGTAGGAACGACAACTTGAACAACGCCTGTGTACAACACCGAAATTCCACCAATCATCTCATGAAATTCAGAGACGCCCAATTAGTGATCAAAGAAACTAATTTCCGCAGACGCAAGTGCCTTGAATCAGCACTGATCGCTGTTTCGAATACAATTAAACAAAACAACGGCAGCTTCACCATCTCCGAAGTCTTAGCAAGAATCCTCCTGAAAACAGTAAACCCTGCCATCACATAGTCTCTCCTGTTATACTACACAAAGCACAGAGAGTGAACACTGAAACAAGCTGCCTCATTCCAGTTTATATTTGTCCAACCTATTTTTATGTTACCCAAGTAATAGCTTTTATATCCTTTTACTCATGTACGAATTAATTGCTCTACCATATTGTATTACTTTTGTCACTACCACTACTACTACTACTACTACCACTAGTGAACATCGAAATGGTACCTCACTAGTATTCACCTCACTCTGAGCCTTTATATACCCTCTGTGTCCATGTATTGTTTGTAATGGCTTGATAAAGCTCCTGGAGAGCGAAACGTTGCCACAATAAATGTCACATTAGTTGCACTTGTGTCCTTTTACTTTACATATTGTCGGTAATTCTACCAACTTTATTACATATATAGCCTGGTATAACACTGAAGCGTTAGCGTAGCTACAGCGGCTGGGAGAATGCCTCTAAATTGCTGCGTTAAGTGGCAGTGAATGGTCAGTGAACACTCACTGGGACAGCCTGAAGTGGAGGGGTGAGAATGTGAGCTACAGTGAGGGAAGGGAAAGTAGGGTAAGTGAGGGTAAGTATTTACTCAAGGGTTTAGCAAGGTTAGGTTCTTACCTTTATTCACAAGCTCAGAGCTGTTACCTACATCAGCTCATTTGAAAGACTTTGTATTGTTATGAGACATATAAGTAGGGAACAGGATGAAGATGGAACCATCTGTGGGACAATTTCATTTGATCAATTGACTTTATTTCGTTAAAATCATTATGTTCTACGAACATGTTCCAGACTCGAGTCTTTTTTTTTTTATATTTTATTTAAAAACTTCATGTACAGATATTAATAGGTACATATACAAAAAAATGATCAAGGACAACATCAGTAAATCAATATATAAACACAAAACAATCCAGGCAACATCTGCCAGTCTACTATATACAAGTTTTTATAACATATCACAATTTAAGAAGGAATAAACAGACTCGAGTCAGCCTAGAAATAAATATCTCAGATGAAGTGCTCCATTTGTTGTATAGGAGACGTCTTCTTGCTGTCTGCGAAGCGTAGCACTGGCCTTGTACATAACAGTAAGGCTACCCAGATCCCTCGGGTGCTGAAGGCTCTGTTGAAATGAATGATCTGTCCAGGTCGGGTCCAGACGAGAGATGAGTCCTCTTTCTCTGGTCTGTGAAGTAGGCAAGACGGGGGATGAAGGCAAACCAAGAAAGTGGAGTCTTTCAGTCTCTACTGTGGAGCAGATGCCGGATATCTCTTAAGTGCTGTTATCTTTCTGGCCGTCTTGTATGCAAGAATTACTACATGGTTCTTCATAGTCTGAAATGAAATTTCACCCCTAGAATATCAACCTCATTCCCTGGTACCAACGCTCCCATTAATTCACAGTGGCGTAGTTTGCCGTGGAATCTGGATTGCCTGGGGATGTCCTGATCCCTCTCTGGTATCCCGGAGGGTGGCTTTGGGTGTCTTTCGGGCGACGGGTGTATCTCTGGAAGCCGCCTTTCGGATTCCGGGGGTGGTGGCCGAAGGAGGTATGCTTTGTGACAGATATCTGGCCACCCTCTCTTTTGTCCACCGAGGTAGCTCGGCAGATGTGAGGTTGCTATCCTGGATTGTTGGTTTACTGGCATGAATGGTAGGGTATAGCACGGGTTCCATGCTGCATCTGCACTGCTTGCGGTGCTGAGGTCCTCTTGGGTGCAAAGGGAGATTTCTGGCCCTTTCATTCCTCCTGGGAACTATTCCTCCCTGCCCCCTTTTTTTTATTTTTTTATTTTTATTTTCTTCTTTCTTTCTTTTTTTTATTTTTATTTTCTTTAAAACAAAAAGAAAAGAAGTAACCTAACCATGGAGAGCCCAATCCATGAACCTACAACCCCCGGGGCCCCTTCTTGATACCACACCCCATTCTGACCCTGCCTCGTTTTTTGACCACTCTTCAGAAACTCCTGATGCTCCTCTGCCTCTTTCTGGTGCTGTTTCCTCACTCGCTTCAGGTACTGGGGTTTCGACTGACTCCTTCGATTTGTCTGACCTCTGCTCTCCTTTGACTATGCTTCGGGCCTCTCCCTCTATGGTGCAGCAGTTTTCGAATTGCCAGCCCATTTCACGTCAGACCAACTCCGGTCCCACTCCTAAACGCCAGCGACAATTGCCTGATGATGATACTTCACCACCTCGTTCTTCTTAGAAAAGATCAACATGTCAAGCACTCCCTTTCCTTGTTCAGTGGACTAAATTCTTTACTTTATGACCGACTTCCTCTATTGCCTATCTTTCCAACCATAGTATTGGCAAGGCGCTCCTATGCCATGTTGGTAAAGATATTTCCTTTCATGCTCTTAAGAGCGGTACATGCATCATCACTGTCCAGAATGCTACCCAAGCTCATGATCTCTCTCTTCTTTCACATATCAATACTATTCCTGTCACTATCGAAAAACATCATTCCCTCAATTCTTGTAGTGGTACTGTCATTCTGCCCCATACCGTAGCCCAACAGAATTTCCAGACATGTGACAATGACATTCTCGAACAGCTGGAACTCCAAGATCTCTCAATCCTCAAGGTAGACACTTATGTCCTTCCTGCCCGCGGGTGGAGACGATACCCTTGCAATGTGGCTCGATTAACTTTTGACAGCCGTGAACTCCCATCCTCTGTTTATGTAGCAGGACATCATTTACAAGTTCGAAAGGTGACCCCTACACCGCAACAGTGTAGAAATTGCTGGCGATTCAGTCGCCCAGCGAAATATTGTAGGTCTATACCTGAATGCCCAGTCTGTGGTGCCGATGACCATTCTAATACGTCTTGCAGTCAACCTCCATCTTGCCTTAATTGTCATGAGGCTCACCCTTTGTACTCTCGCCATTGCCAGGTCTACTTAAATGAGTGCGAAATCAGTTGCCTCAAAGAGGCAGAAGGTCTCCCTTATGCTATGGCAGTTTCTCATCTCCGCCTCCAAGGGAGACTACCCCGTGTTTCTTATTCTCGTGTTTCAAAACGTCCCCCCACTTCTGGGGTCCCATCTTCTGCAGCCTCCTCTGTGGTTACCCCTCCCATAGTCACTCCTGTATCTAATTCTTTTGCTGTCCTGGGCTCAGACATCCCTACTTCAACACCTCAGTCTGTTCTCACATCTTTGTGTTCTCCCTCACAAGCCCCAGTATTGACAAGCCCTCGTATGACACCTACCAATCACCCCTCTACTTCTCAGAAGTCCAAAAAATCCCCTTTGCTCAAATCTTCTTTGTCCCCTCCTTCCCTTCTTCCACCTCCACATTTTACCTTTCCAGTCTCTGTACCTGGTTCTTCCCCTCTCACTGGCTCTATTACAGTTGTGGAGGTTTACCCTCCTCCTTGTTCTGTGCCTTCCTTCCCTGTCCCCTCCCAAGTTTCTCCCTCTTCTGCCGCCTCCCAGGTTTCTACCTCTGTCCCCTCCCACACTTCTCCAGTTCCCAACACGCTTTCGTCTCCCCCTACTTTAGTACAGTCCATTACTGTCCCAATCTTTACTCACCTTCCTCCTCCTATCTCCAGTATTGTCTCCCATACAACGTCTTTGAATTCAGAAACACTTGAAGCTATTTCAGAATATATTGCAGAGACTAAACCTTCAATGGACACTGATCCACCTCCTGTTCCTTCTCTTCCATCTCCACAACTCCATTCTTCACAATGCTCCGTTCCTTCACTGCTTGAACGTTTTCCGATGCCACCGCACATAGACTTTTCTAACCCGTCTAGTCTGTACGTGACCTTACCTGCAGATTCCTGGTATTTTCCTCGTTGCCAATCATGGCTTATTTACAGTGGAATATCCGCGGCCTCAGGGGTAATCGGGGTGAGCTTCAGATGTTGCTTTCCCAGTTTTCCCCTGTTAATGTTTGCTTACAAGAACCAAAATTACACTTGGCTGTTTTCCAACCCATCTCAGGCTATAATTTATTGTATTCTTCGAATCCTTTTTCTGATGGGACCTTTAATGAAAGTGCCCTTCTACACAATGATATTCCATACCATCAACTATTTGTTCATACCTCATTGCATTACACTGCAGCCCATATCCACTTGAACAAGTGGTTTACAATCTGTTCTTTGTATCTCTCTCCTTCTTGGGCATTATCTATCCCAGATTTTGCCTTTCCTGTTTCGTCCTTACCACCACCGCTTCTGTTACTTGGCGATTTTAATGCCCAGCATTTCCGCTGGGGGTCTCACTGTGACTCATGTGGCATTCAGTTGGAGGCTTTTCTCGCTTCTCACCCGCTCCACATTTTAAATATGGGTACTCCCACCCATTTTGATCCTCGTACTCATACTCTCTCTTGCATCGATCTCTCGGTCTGCTCTTCCTCCACTGCACTAGACTTCACCTGGTCTGTTCTCCTGGTCTTACATGACAGCGATCATTTTCCAATCATTCTTACTTCTTCATATTCACCACCTCTTCGTAGCCCATGCTGGCAATTTGGTAAAGCAAATTGGGACCTTTACTCACAACTAACTGCTTTTAGCGAGGTTCCTTCTTCGTCCTCCATTGATGAGCTTTTACACCTCTTCTCGACGTCAGTTTTAACTGCAGCTTCTCATTGTATACCCCAAACCTCAGGCAGGCATTCTGAGAAGTGCATGCCATGGTGGTCTCCTGCTTGTGCTCGGGCAGTACTTTTGAAACGCACTGCGTGGGGCAGGTACCGGTACAGTAGAACCACAGAGAGACTTCTTGATTTTAAGCAGAAGCTAGCGGTTGCTCGCTGTGTCATCCATGATGCTAAACACACTTGCTGGCGAGATTATGTTTCCACCATCACCTCGGCTTCCTCTGTAAGTGCAGTCTGGAGAAAAGTACGGAAACTGAGTGGTACTCTCCTGACCCGGCTCCTGTTCTGCAGGTTGCCGGTGTTGATATAGCAAACCCTATTGACGTTGCCATTTAAATTGGCAATCATCTGGTCCGTATTTCTCAGGGGCTCCATCTATGCCCCTCGTTTCTTTCCTCAAAGTCTGCCAGAGAGTTAGCACCCTTAGACTTTTCTTCTTTCAAAGAAGAATCTTATAATGTGCCTTTTACACTTCTGGAACTGGAGGCACACTCTCAGCCTGCCGATCATCGGCAGATGGGCCTGACGACATTCATATTCGGATGTTACAACATTTACATCAATCAGCCCTTGTAATCCTCTTACACCTCTTCAGTCTTATTTGGTCACAAGGAGTTCTTCCCCAGCTGTGGAAATCTGCCATTGTTCTCCCTTTCCGCAAACCGGATACTACGGGACATGATGCCTCCCACTATCGTCCCATTGCTCTTACCAGTGCAGTTTGCAAAGTGATGGAACGTCTGGTAAATCGACATTTAATGTGGTATTTAGAGACACACAACAGTCTCTCCACTAGTCAATATGGCTTTCGTAAGGGCTGTTCTACCATAGACCCCTTACTACGTTTGGATACGTATGTTCGTAATGTCTTTGCGAATAACCACTCAGTTATTGCCATATTTTTTGACCTCGAGAAGGCATATGATACAACTAGGAGGTATAATATTTTGGCCCAAGCCCACTCCTTAGGCCTCTGAGTCAATCTACCATCTTTCCATAAAAACTTTTTAACTGACAGACATTTTCGTGTTCGGGATAATAATGTGCTCTCCACGGACTTTGTCCAAGCTGAGGGTGGAACATAAGAAAGGAGGAACACTGCAGCAGGCCTGTTGGCCCATACTAGGCAGGTCCTTTACAATTCATCCCACTAACAAACATTTGACCAACCCAATTTTCAATGCCACCCAAGAAATAAGCTCTGATGTGCAAGTCCCACTCAAATCCAACCCCTCCCACTCATGTACTTATCCAACCTAAATTTGAAACTACCCAAAGTCCTAGCCTCAATAACCCAACTAGGTAGACTGTTCCACTCATCAACTACCCTATTTCCAAACCAATACTTTCCTATGTCCTTTCTAAATCTAAACTTATCTAATTTAAATCCATTACTGCGGGTTCTCTCTTGGAGAGATATCCTCAAGACCTTGTTAATATCCCCTTTATTAATACCTATCTTCCACTTATACACTTCGATCAGGTCTCCCCTCATTCTTCGTCTAACAAGTGAATGTAACTTAAGAGTCTTCAATCTTTCTTCATAAGGAAGATTTCTAATGCTATGTATTAATTTAGTCATCCTACGCTGAATGTTTTCTAACGAATTTATGTCCATTCTGTAATATGGAGACCAGAATTGAGCTGCATAATCTAGGTGAGGCCTTACTAATGATGTATAAAGCTGCAGTATGACCTCTGGACTTCTGTTGCTTACACTTCTTGATATAAATCCCAGTAATCTATTTGCCTTATTACGTACGCTTAGGCATTGCTGTCTTGGTTTAAGGTTGCTGCTTACCATAACCCCCAAGTCCTTTTCGCAATCTGTATGGCTAAGTTCTACATTATTTAACTTATAAGTGCTAGGGTTATGGACACTCCCGAGCTTCAGAACCTTGCATTTATCTACATTGAACTGCATCTGCCACTTTTCTGACCAAGAGTAGAGTTTGTCTAAATCCTCCTGAAGTTCCCTAACATCTACGTTTGAATCAATTATCCTACCTATCTTCGTGTCATCGGCGAATTTGCTCATATCACTAGTAATTCCTTCATCAAGATCATTGATATATATTATAAACAACAACGGGCCCAAGACTGATCCCTGTGGAACGCCACTTGTTACTGATCCCCACTCGGATTTAACCCCATTTATGGACACTCTCTGCTTCCTGTCTGTGAGCCATGATTCGATCCACGAGAGCACCCTTCCCCCAATGCCATGAGCTGCTACTTTCTTCAACAGTCTTTGGTGCGGAACTCTATCAAATGCCTTACTAAAATCTAAGTAAATAATATCAAATTCTTTATCGTGGTCAACAGCCTCAAAAGCTTTACTGAAGAAAGTTAATAAATTAGTTAGACAAGACCGGCCTCTTGTGAATCCATGCTGAGTATCATTAATCAAGCTATGCTTATCGAGATGGCTTCTTATAATCTCAGCTATAATTGACTCTAGTAATTTGCCTACAATTGAGGTCAGGCTTATTGGGCGGTAATTTGACGGTAACGACTTGTCCCCTGTTTTAAAAATAGGAATTACATTAGCCATCTTCCACATATCAGACACTACACCTGTTTGAAGAGATAAATTAAAAATATTAGTTAATGGTTCACAGACTTCCATTTTGCATTCCTTAAGAACCCTTGAAAAAACCTCATCAGGACCCGGTGACTTATTTTGCTTCAGTCGGTCTATCTGCTTCACAACCATTTCACTAGTGACTGTGATGTTACATAATTTATCTTCTTCTGATCCACTATAAAAATTAATTACCGGAATATTATTAGTGTCTTCCTGTGTAAAAACCGAGAGAAAATAATTATTTAAAATCGAGCACATTTCATTCTCTTTGTCAGTAAGATGCCCATAGTTATTTTTAAGGGGACCTATCTTATCTCTGACTTTTGTTCTATAGACCTGGAAAAAACTTTTTGGGTTAGTTTTAGAATCCCTAGCAACTTTAATTTCATAGTCCCTTTTAGCTTTTCTTATCCCCTTTTTAATGTCCCTCTTAATGTCAATATACTGATTCATAAGATGACCCTCGCCTCTTTTGATACGCCTATAAATTCCTTTCTTATGCCCTAGTAGATATTTCAGCCTATTATTCATCCATTTTGGGTCATTTCTATTTGATCTAATTTCTTTATAAGGGATAAACGTTCTTTGAGCAGCATGTATTGTGTTCAGAAAACTGTCATATTGATAGCTCTCTTCGTTACCCCAGTCAACAGATGATAAGTGTTCTCTAAGCCCATCGTAATCTGCTAAGCGAAAATCTGGGACTGTTACTGAGTTATCCCTACTATCATACTTCCATTCAATTCTAAATGTAATTGATTTGTGGTCGCTAGCACCCAGTTCCTCTGAAACTTCTAAATTATTAACAAGGGATTCATTGTTTGCCAGAACTAAGTCAAGCAGGTTATTACCCCTTGTAGGTTCTGTCACAAACTGCTTCAAAAAACAATCCTGAACTACTTCTAAGAAGTCGTATGATTCTAAATTCCCAGTCAAGAAATTCCAATCAATATGACTAAAGTTAAAGTCTCCTAGAATTACTACATTATCGTGCCTTGTGGCCCTAACAATTTCCTCCCATAGTAGTCTCCCCTGGTCCCTATCTAAATTTGGGGGACGGTATATCACACCTAAAATTAATTTTTCATGCCCCTCTGAAAATTCTATCCAAACAGACTCTGTATGTGTTACTTCAGACTTAATACCCGTTTTTATGCAACAGTTCAAGCGATCTCGGACATACAATGCCACCCCACCCCCCTTCCCGATACTTCTATCTACTTGGAACAATTTAAAACCCTGAATGTGACATTCTGCAGGCATGTCCCGACTTTTTGAATTAAACCACGTCTCAGTAATGGCAAATACATCTATGTTACCTGCACTAGCAACTAGTCTCAACTCGTCCATCTTATTCCTAGCACTGCGACTATTTGTGTAATAAATATTTAAAGACCCTCCTTTCTCTTTACCCTTCCTGCTCCTTTCTGTTATTCCACTAAACCTATTACTGTCCTTGTCAATTAGTGCCACTGGCTTTCCAATATCCACCTCATTTTGCCTATTACTAGTTCTCCTAGTACTCATATTACTACCCTGCGACTTCACAGTTTTCCCGCCAAAACCCATACCACTAACTATTCCTAGTTTAAAGACCTAACAGCTCCCTCCACTGCGTTGGCCAGTGCTCCCACCCCACACCTAGATAAGTGAACCCCATCCCTGGCATACATGTCATTTCTGCCATAGAAGAGGTCCCAGTTGTCAATGAATGTTACCGCATTTTCCTTACAGTATTTGTCCAGCCAGCAATTGACACCAATTGCTCTGGACAACCATTCATTTCCAACTCCTCTCCTTGGCAAAATGCCACATATGACAGGTTTCCCACCCTTCCTCCTAATTATCTCTATTGCTGACCTATACCTGCTAATCAGGTCCTCACTCCTACGTCTGCCAACATCGTTGCCTCCAGCACTGAGACAGATAATAGGATTGCTCCCATTACCTCTCATGATGTCATCCAGACGGCTAACAATATCCTTCATCCCAGCCCCAGGAAAACACACTCTCTGCCTCCTACTCCTATCCTTCAAGCAGAATGCCCTATCCATGTACCTAATCTGGCTATCCCCAACAACAACAATGTTTTTACCTTCCTTGGCGTCGTCCGTCGTGATGCTCCGAGTAGTCGACTCACATTCGCCAGGTAGCATTACACCACTTGTAGAATTCGTCAAGACGTTCTCGATGGTCTTCGTTGGGGTTTCTAGGGATGTCTCACTCACGTCTGCCAATGCTTCCTTTGGGCTCGTTGTGGCATTCCAGGTAGAACACTCACATTCGTCAGGTAGCACCGAGAATGAGTTGGAAGTTTCCACGGTAGTCTTCTGGTTTCTCGTTGTTTCTGCCTCTCCAACCGTTTTCTTGATCTTCAGCTTGGTTCCATGTTGCCCGGCCACTGACCAAGCTCCCCTCTTAACCTGGGGACTCACAACAGGAGGATTACTACGAATCCTCTTGTTCTCCTCCGTTAATCGCCGTATCTCCAGTTTAGCAACTCTGAGCTCTTCTCTCAGCTGCTGGTAAAGTTGCTCAAGAGAGGGCATCCTGGTTCAGATTCACAGAGAGCACACAAACAGGTCTTCACAGAGCTAAGTACACGTCACCACTGAGCTAAGTACACGTCACCACAAATTTGGTGCACCTCACCCCCTAGTTCTTTGTATCCAACTTTGGCTATGCCATATCTCTAGCAAACACTAAGATATTGTTTTTTACTGGGTCCCTGGTCATGTTGACGTGTAAGGCAATGAACAGGCAGATACTGCTGTGCGGTCAGCAGTACATGACCTACCAGTTTCATATAGAGGTGTTCCACTCACAGACTATTTTGCTGGAATTGTAACCCACCTTCGCACCCGCTGGCAACAAAATTAGTCTGATCTGCTCCATAACAAACTGCATTCTATTAAACCGAGTATAGGTTTCTGGTCGTCTTCTTGTCATGAATATCGGGGCTGGGAGACTAATCTCTCTCGTCTTTGCATCGGCCACACTCATCTTACTCACAGGTATCTCATGGAGAGGTGCCCTGTTCCTCTCCGTGAGAATTGTCGAGTTCCAGTATCTGTTAGCCACATTCTGTTACTAGCAGTGAGGTGCAGTCTCTCTCTCGCTGTGAGGAGGCTGTAGTGGGGGGAGGTAGCAACGGCTACCAGCAGTGAGGTGCAGCCCAGCACCTGCTACAAGTGGCGAGTGGTTCACAGTAATGGGAGGCGCATCAGAGTAAGGAAAGTTAAGAGTGAAGATCTGAAGGTAGGAAATCGCTTCTCTGTTCTTCAGGATGAATGTACTTCAGTGGCCAGTGAAGGTAAGGGTACTACTGCCCCTGCTAATGGAGGTAAGCGCATTCTTGTGGTTGGTGACTCTCAGGTAAGATATATTGACCGTGCTTTTTGTAATAGGAATAAGAAGATGAGAGATAGTGTGTGCTTCCCTGGAGCTGGTGTTGGGGACATTGTCAACAGGCTGGATAATATCATGTCAGGTAATGGGAACAAGCCCATTATCTGTCTCAGTGCTGGTGGAAATGATATTGGGAAGGGTAGGAGAGAAGAGCTGCTAGATAAGTACAGGTCAGCTATAGATTTCATTAAGTCTAAGGGAGGGATCCCAATCATATGTAGCATCTTGCCTAGAAGGGGAGTAGGAAATGAATGGTTGTCTAGGGCAATTGGTGTAAATTGCTGGCTAGACAGATACTGCAAGGAACTTGCAATCCCATTCATTGACAACTGGAACAACTTTTATGGCAAACATGATATGTATGCAAGGGATGGGGTACATCTCTCTGGGGCTGGGGTGGTAGCACTTGCAAACTCAATTGAGAAGGCCATTGGTGAAATGCCTATGATTTTAAACTGATGGAAGATAGAGGTATGGGTGTGTGTGGGAAACAAGCAGGTTGCAACACTAGGGTTGGAAACAGTAAATGTATAAAAGGCATTCAGCATGAAGTTATAAATAAAGACAATAGATCAGGTCAGCAAACAAAGGGGGACAGCAGAGGGCAGCAAGGGACTAGCTCCCTTAAGGTTTACTATACTAATAGCAGGAGTGTAAGAAATAAGATAGATGAGCTAAGATTAATTGCAAGTGCAGGAAACATAGATATTATTGCTATAACAGAGACCTGGCTCAATCTGAAAGATAGAGAGATGCCCTCTGAATGTCACATACAAGGCTATAAATTATTCCACACTGACAGGGTCAACAGGAAAGGTGGTGGAGTAGCGATGTATGTCAGAGACAATTTAAATTGTTGTGTTAGACAAGATATTAAATTAGAAGCGTCAGCCACTGAATCTGTTTGGTTACAGCTTCTCGAGGGCCGAGAAAAACTAATTTTGGGTGTGATTTACAGGGCCCCAAATCTTGATAGGGAGTGCAGTAAACTTCTATGGGACGAAATTCGTAAGGCATCTACATACGAAAATGTTGTGCTAATGGGAGATTTCAACTATAGACAGATTGACTGGAGCAATTTGACAGGAAATTTAGAGTCAGGTGACTTTCTTGATACGATCCAGGATTGTTTTTTAAAACAGTTTGTGACAGAGCCAACTAGGGGAAATAACCTCCTTGACTTGGTTCTTGCCAGTAGGGAAACACTAATTAATAATCTTGAGGTTAATGATGAGCTTGGGGAAAGTGATCACAAATCACTCAGTTTTAATATATCATGGAATTCCCCTAATAATGGCAATCAAGTCTCCGTCCCTGACTTTCGCTTGGCTGATTTCATAGGACTGAAAAATTACTTAGGTGGGCTGAACTGGAATGACCT
The DNA here is from genome assembly GCF_038502225.1 of Cherax quadricarinatus. Classification (NCBI taxonomy): domain Eukaryota; kingdom Metazoa; phylum Arthropoda; class Malacostraca; order Decapoda; family Parastacidae; genus Cherax; species Cherax quadricarinatus. Next base: position 2,196 of record NW_027199511.1, on the reverse strand, counting down.
GACTAAGGGTCAGGTAGGTGGTGATGGTTGCCGATATGATGCTTTCCAGGGCATAGTTCTAGCTGCTCAGTCAAATTATGTTCCAAATAGGGAAATCAGATCAAACAAAAATGATCCTAAATGGATGAACAATAGATTAAAATATCTGATTGGTCAAAAGAGAGGCATATATAGGCAAATCAAAAGAGGAGAGGGGCAATTAAGAAATCGATATATTCAGTTAAAGAGAGAAATAAAAAAGGGAATTAGAAAAGCAAAAAGAGATTATGAGGTTAAAGTTGCAAGAGAATCGAAGACTAACCCAAAAGGATTCTTTCAGGTATACAGAAGTAAGATCAGGGACAAGATAGGCCCACTCAAAAGTTCCTCGGGTCAGCTCACTGACAGTGATAAGGAAATGTGTAGAATTTTTAACACATACTTCCTCTCAGTTTTTACACAGGAGGATACCAGCGATATTCCAGTAATGATAAATTATGTAGAACAGGACGATAATAAACTGTGCACGATTAGGGTCACAAGTGACATGGTCCTTAGGCAAATAGATAAATTAAAACCTAACAAATCCCCAGGCCCTGATGAACTGTATGCAAGGGTTCTAAAGGAATGTAAAGAGGAGCTTAGCAAACCTTTGGCTAATCTTTTCAACATATCACTACAAACTGGCATGGTGCCAGATAAGTGGAAAATGGCAAATGTGATACCTATTTTCAAAACAGGTGACAGGTCCTTAGCTTCGAACTATAGACCAATAAGCCTAACCTCCATAGTGGGAAAATTTATGGAATCAATAATTGCCGAGGCAGTTCGTAGCCACCTTGAAAAGCATAAATTAATCAACGAATCTCAGCATGGTTTTACAAAGGGGCGTTCCTGCCTTACGAATTTATTAACTTTTTTCACTAAGGTATTTGAGGAGGTAGATCATGGTAATGAATATGATATTGTGTATATGGACTTCAGTAAGGCTTTTGACAGGGTCCCACATCAGAGACTATTGAGGAAAATTAAAGCACATGGAATAGGAGGAGAAATTTTTTCCTGGATAGAGGCATGGTTGACAAATAGGCAGCAGAGAGTTTGCATAAATGGGGAGAAATCAGAGTGGGGAAGCGTCACGAGCGGTGTTCCACAGGGGTCAGTGTTGGGCCCCCTGCTGTTCACAATCTACATAAACGACATAGATGAGGGCATAAAGAGCGACATCGGCAAGTTTGCCGATGACACCAAAATAGGCCGTCGAATTCATTCTGACGAGGACATTCGAGCACTCCAGGAAGATTTGAATAGACTGATGCAGTGGTCGGAGAAGTGGCAGATGCAGTTTAATATAGACAAATGCAAAGTTCTAAATGTTGGACAGGACAATAACCATGCCACATATAAACTAAATAATGTAGATCTTAATATTACGGATTGCGAAAAAGATTTAGGAGTTCTGGTTAGCAGTAATCTGAAACCAAGACAACAGTGCATAAGTGTTCGCAATAAAGCTAATAGAATCCTTGGCTTCATATCAAGAAGCATAAATAATAGGAGTCCTCAGGTTGTTCTTCAACTCTATACATCCTTGGTTAGGCCTCATTTAGATTATGCTGCACAGTTTTGGTCACCTTATTACAGAATGGATATAAATTCTCTGGAAAATGTACAAAGGAGGATGACAAAGTTGATCCCATGTATCAGAAACCTTCCCTATGAGGATAGACTAAGGGCCCTGAATCTGCACTCTCTAGAAAGACGTAGAATTAGGGGGGATATGATTGAGGTGTATAAATGGAAGACAGGAATAAATAAAGGGGATGTAAATAGTGTGCTGAAAATATCTAGCCTAGACAGGACTCGCAGCAATGGTTTTAAGTTGGAAAAATTCAGATTCAGGAAGGATATAGGAAAGTACTGGTTTGGTAATAGAGTTGTGGATGAGTGGAACAAACTCCCAAGTACCGTTATAGAGGCCAGAACGTTGTGTAGCTTTAAAAATAGGTTGGATAAATACATGAGTGGATGTGGGTGGGTGTGAGTTAGACCTGATAGCTTGTGCTACCAGGTCGGTTGCCGTGTTCCTCCCTTAAGTCAATGTGACCTGACCTGACTAGGTTGGGTGCATTGGCTTAAGCCGGTAGGAGACTTGGACCTGCCTCGCATGGGCCAGTAGGCCTTCTGCAGTGTTCCTTCGTTCTTATGTTCTTATGT
>NW_027199510.1:20000-31374 GCF_038502225.1 Cherax quadricarinatus | reverse complement strand
ATGAGAGGCACATGCTGTAGCAACACTAGATGAGAGGCACATGCTGTAGCAACACTAGATGAGAGGCACATGCTGTAGCAACACTAGATGAGAGGCACATGCTGTAGCAACACTAGATGAGAGGCACATGCTGTAGCAACACTAGATGAGAGGCACATGCTGTAGCAACACTAGATGAGAGGCACATGCTGTAGCAACACTAGATGAGAGGCACATGCTGTAGCAACACTAGATGAGAAGCACATGCTGTAGAAACACATGTAGCAACACTAGATGAGAGGCACATGCTGTAGCAACACTAGATGAGAGGCACATGCTGTAGCAACACTAGATGAGAGGCACATGCTGTAGCAACACTAGATGAGAGGCACATGCTGTAGCAACACTAGATGAGAGGCACATGCTGTAGCAACACTAGATGAGAGGCACTTGCTGTAGCAACACTAGATGAGAGGCACATGCAGTAGCAACACTAGATGAGAGGCACATGCTGTAGCAACACTAAATGAGAAGCACATGCTGTAGCAACACTATATGAGAGGCACATGCTGTAGCAACACTAGATGAGAGGCACATGCTGTAGCAACACTAGATGAGAGGCACATGCTGTAGCAACACTAGATGAGAGGCATCTGGGGGGTCAGTTGGAACTGCAAGTCAGGAACCAGTTTCTTCAACCGTCGTCTTTGGAAGAGTTTCAGCAAGTTTTGCTTCAGTAATGGCTCAAAATTTCCCTGGATACTGTTCAAGTGCTATATGAATAAATTTTTCTACGAATTAGCGCTGTATTAGCGGTAAATGGAGGACCAACTCCACACTGAAACTAAAAAAATATTAAAGAACAAGGTGTTCCTATTAATTTGTTCCAACTTCTGTATTTCTTACTCATTGAATAAGGTTGACATAGCAGTGTAATTAGTGACATAATGACATAGCAGTGTAATTAGTAACAGCAGTGTAATTAGTTTGTGTTTTCATCACAGTAGATTACAAAGACTGGAGACAAACATGACTTCACGAATTGAATATATAAGTCCAACGCTGTTTCACCAGTTTTCTCCTATCATAAATTATTGAGCTACACAGCACTGGTCACAAGTCTCACTCATGGGTATCTCATGGAGAGGCGCCCAGTTTCACTCTGTGTTGTCAGGTTCCAATTTAAGTTTGCCATATTCTGTTCGATGGTCCAGTCTATCAGCGAGCACGGAGAATTTACCATCGACGTCGTCACTGCTCTAACACACTTACTCTATCTTACCTCCTCGCTGACAGCCCCACCTTAGGCACAGACACTATCTTACCTCCTCTCTGACAGCCCCACCTTAGACACAGACTCGATTTTTTACTTTTTGACAACAGATTTATTACACAACCTTTGATTATACTTCCTTTAGCAATCTTCACTAACCTTACAACCTCTACCTTGTAACGGTGTATGACCTTGGTGGTTTAGCTCTTAGTTTTGATTATAATAATCAGCCTCCAGTAACACTTGTTTATGAAGCTCTGGTTGCTCCATCGTAATAAGGAGACTCCTGTTCAGACAGGTGTGTCGAATGAAATAATTAATTTGCAGTAGTTAATATAAATTGATTATGATACTAAGGTCTTAGTGGTAGAGGAAGATGATTAATATAAATTGTCGTTGGTGTTGCTTGTAATAGCTTGTAACGTGAAACTTGTGGGAAATACAGTATGTTCCAGACTAGCTCAGGTGATCGTGGTTGTCTGGTTCCCATGAGTCTACACCAGAGTTTACTAGTGTGTGACAAAAGACACCTGGATATATTTAAGGTGTGAAGGATTAGGACCACCAGTAAGTCGACACTTGTCAGTTTCAGTAACTGAAGTAAATTCACAGTCCTGTGTGCAGAGAACACCACAAACCTCTACATCAAAGACTTGTTATGATTTTATCCTAAAAAAAGTGATATATAGTTGCCAGAACTGTTATTTTTTCAATATTCTGAGATTGTCATTATCATAGTGTTTAGTCTGGCACGAACCTGGCACTGCTGTGGCTGGAACCTGGCACTGTTGTGGTGGGAACCTGGCACTATTGTGGTGGGAACCTGGCACTGTTGTGGTGGGAACCTGGCACTGTTGTGGCGGGAACCTGGCACTGTTGTGGCGGGAACCTGGCACTGTTGTGGCGGGAACCTGGCACTGTTGTGGCGGGAACCTGGCACTGTTGTGGCCGGTAACCTGGCACTGTTGTGGCCGAAACCTGGCACTGTTGTGACCGGGAACCTGGTACTGTTGTGGCCGGGAACCTGGCACTTTTGTGGCCGAAACCTGGCACTGTTGTGACCGGGAACCTGACACTGCTGTGACCGGGAACCTGGCACTGTTGTGGCCGGGAACCTGGCACTGTTGTGGCCGGGAACCTGGCACTGTTGTGGCCGGGAACCTGGCACTGTTGTGGCCGGGAACCTGGCACTGTTGTGGCCGGGAACCTGGCACTGTTGTGGCCGGGAACCTGGCACTGTTGTGGCCGGGAACCTGGCACTGTTGTGGCCGGGAACCTGGCACTGTTGTGGCCGGGAACCTGGCACTGTTGTGACCGTGAAGAAAATTAAAATTTTTGACCAAAGACTAAAATCTAACATTGTTCTTTAAAAGTATGGCTTGTGTAGATTTAACATTAGTTTAAGTTTAAGTAATGACTGAGAATAGTAATTATTTTAGTCGTAAATGATATTGTCTTGACGAATATTAACTGCAGCTTTTATAGCCTAAAATATAAATCGAACAGTCATTTTTAGGAATAATTTGCAATGAAAATTCGGCTACATTTCATCTATACTAAAAGCGATGTTGAGAAGTTTAAAAAATTATCGATTTTTAATTATATAATATATATATATATATATATATATATGTATAGATATATATATATAGATATATATATATATATAGATATATATATATATATATATATAGGAGCCATGCGCTGGCATGGCAAGACGTGTGGCGGGCTAACTGCGGGATTTTCAATTATAAGTCCGGATCAACGAGGCTGACCAGGTTAAGACTCAACAGGACTTATTGTGAATACTCTGGGAAGATTCCAGTGAAGCGAGAAGACATCTCAAAGCACCGTTTCAAGGTAAATTGTGGAAGTGTTGTGCAGTTTGTGAATGTTGGTGAGTGGTGGTGGTAGTGAGGAAGACGGCCAGTGGAGGGGTGGGGGAGTATAAGGCCTACACTGTGTATGAGTACCGGCCAAGATTATCGTACATACAAACCTCGAAAAGCTCTTATAAAAACATCTATATCCAGCACCATGCACCATGCTTCCAGTTAACTTGGAAATGATTGTGTCGATGCATGGACTATTTAGAGGCATATGTTATGGAAAAACAATGTGAAATTAATGTTAACGAGGGAGTGACCAGTCAGTGCATCCACCCCCACGTCACGGGGGTGGGTGGAAGAGGTGGGATGTGTAACTAGATGGTGAGTGAACACATTGGTTCAGCAGTGCCCATACCCACATTGTTCATAGTGTACATGGGAAACAAATAAAGTTATGTGTATTGTAAGACAGTGTGAACAATATATAGTGTGCAAGTCCATGTGTATTGTACTCCCCGGGATAACCCCACTCAACAACTGCGCCTCCCCCACCTAATTCCCAAGGGAAGTTTTCCCCTTCCCCTCCCGGCCCCTCAAACTCCACCAGGCCACCACGGTCAAGTTCACTACCTTCCACGCACCATACCCACCCAGCATGTCATATTCCACTCCTATTGTCTAGTCTAGCAGATGGATGCCAACCAGGAGGAAGCAAGCAGCCAGGGAAATGGCACGGCTGGCAATACTAGGAGAGGCAAGTGTCGGTCATGCTTACAGCTTCGTTGTCTCAACTCTAATGGTTTCCTCCGCAAACACGGTAGTTGCCCTGGTTCAGGATGTCCTCCTGTGGAAAGTGATGATCCAGAGCCACCTCAGGCACCTGAACCCACTCCAACAGATTTCATCTCATCAGACAATCTCTTGGAAGCAATTAAAGCAACAGGTACGAGGACACTCACACATATTCCCAAAGCAGCCCGTCCACACGCAGCTGGGAAACTTACAGACCTCCTGAAAAAAGTAAACGATGGTTCCACTATCTTAAATGCTCCACCAACCATCAAGGCATGGCACAACTTGCTACTTTTTGGCAATGTCTGCTTAGCTGTGCCGGAAAGAAGGGGAAAGAGGCTAGCCTCAATGATAATTAAATCCTTAAGAGATTTTCCTAGAGTTGATAACCTCATTCGCCTTCCCCGTCAACACAAAAAAGGGAGAGGCAGAACCCCCACTCACTCTACTGACAGTGAAAAAGTCAGAGTCCAGGTGAGCAAGAAAATTGAAGAGGGCAACACAGTGGGGGCAATCAGAATTATTACCAGTGAAGATACAGTTGCTCCCAGGGATGCTGACACGGCTGAAGCACTTAGAGGAAAGCACCCTGCCAGGGAAACCAGTGGCACCAACAGTTCCAACACCTCTGTCCCCACTATGGAACCATTGATTGTGGAAGACTCAGACATTTACAAAGCAATAATGTCGTTCCCATCTGGCTCTGCTGGGGGTTACACTGGAATAAGGCCACAGCATTTAAAGGAAATGGTTAATCCAGTTATTGGGGAAATTGCAGAGACACTGCTTTCAGAGATCACAAGGTTCGTCAACAATTCCTTGGCTGGTCTGATTCCTGATGAAATTAGACCTTTCTTTTTTGGTGCAACACTTTGTGCACTTAAAAAGAAGGATGGAGGAATTCGGCCAATTGCAGTAGGCAACACGTTACGCCGCCTCGTATCCAAAGCTGCTGTCCGAAGTATTCGTGCACAGGCAGCCATGATGCTTCAACCAAACCAGCTTGGCTTTGGGGTCTCTCAAGGAAGTGAAGCAGCGGTTCATGCAACAAGGGCGTATATCAACAACCTGCCTGAGGACAATGCAGTGGTAAAATTAGATTTCAAGAATGCGTTCAATCTCCTGAAAAGAGACGTGGTATTAGCAGCAGTACAAGAACATTTCCCTGGTCTCTTCCCTTTTGTTTCAGCTGGGTATAGCAAGGAATCAATGCTTCTCTTTGGAGAGCATGAAATCACATCATCGGAGGGTGTCCAACAAGGAGATCCTCTTGCACCATTTCTCTTCTGTATAGCAGTTAGGGAAATCACAGTCAGACTGACCAGCGAGCTAAACATCTGGTTCCTAGATGATGGCACACTAGCAGGTACAAAGGAGTCCCTCCTACATGACCTTACACAGGTAATGACACGGGGACAGGAAATGGGTCTCATCCTGAATCCATCCAAATGTGAAATCATCTCAGTCAGTCAACAAGTGATAAATGCAGTGAGATCAAAACTACCAGGAGCAGCAGTCATTGCCCCCACAAATAGTGTCTTGCTAGGAGCACCTCTGGGAAGCAATGCCATTGACACAATTCTCAGGAAGAAATTGGAAGAGTTAAGGAGAATGGAACAACGAATAGGCAATCTGGACACCCACGATGCCTTGTACCTTCTCACAAAGTGCTTGAGTCTGCCCAGGTTGACATATTTCCTAAGATGTGCACCTTCATATGATAACCCTATACTGCACGAATATGACAGTATTCTGAGGCAGATTTTTACGAAAGTACTTAACCTTACTCTAGAAGACGGGCAGTGGAACCAAGCTACACTTCCAGTCAGACTAGGAGGCATTGGTGTCCGCAAGTCATCACAGATTGCGTTACCTGCTTTTCTGTCCTCGTGTATTGCATCCAGAGAGCTTGTAGCAGCGATTCTCCCTGAACATCTTAGGGACAAGATTGGAGTCCAGGACCAAAAATTCATTGACGGAGCAATGATCTGGGATAATCTAACGGGCTCAGAAACCAGACCTGCTCCCCCCAACAACTACAAACAATCGCACTGGGATGGTCCAATAGTGGAAAATATAGCCTCAACAATGCTTCAGAGTGTGTCAGGGAAGGATAGAGCCCGCCTCCTGGCAGTGAGAGCCCCTCATGCTGGGGACTTTCTGTTGGCTGTTCCCAACTCCAGCCTTGGCACACGCCTCGACCCACAGACCATCCGCATCGGTGTTGCCCTTCGACTTGCCGCCCCTATTCTCGCCGAACACAGGTGTATTTGTGGCAGTGAAGCAGCAGACCGATTCGGGTACCATGGTCTTGTGTGCCGTAAATCCGAGGGAAAGATTGCAAGACATGAGGAGGTTAATAACATTATCAAGAGGAGCCTCACAACAGCTGGATGCCCAGCAGTAAGGGAGCCACCCCAACTATGCAGATCTGATGGCAGCCAGAAGCGTCCAGATGGTATCACCCTTCAAGCCTGGACAGATGGGAAGCAGGTGGTGTGGGACTATACATGTGCATCTACCTTGGCTGATACCTATCTCCAATACACCAGGGAGGAAGGAGGGGCAGCTGCCAGCTTCAGGGAGTCCCAAAAGTCTAGAAAATATGGAGAACTTGCCCATCATTATATGTTTGTTCCCATAGGCTCAGAGACCCTTGGCTCATGGGGAAAGAGTGCATCTAAATTCCTTAAGGAGCTGGGAAAAAGACTCATCAGGGTAACTAGGGATCCCAGGGCAGCTAGTTTTCTGTTCCAGCGGCTCAGTGCGGCTGTTCAAAGGGGTAATGCCTGCTGTATTTTGGGCACACGCCCCAGCTCTGAGGAGCTGGATGAGATTTTCGCCTTATAATCGGTGATACACACGTAACAACATGTACCGTATATGCCACCTTTATATCAACAATGTATCTCTTAAATCTTCTGTACCATATTATGTAATAAAATATTCCTATTGGTAAAAAAAAAAATATTAAAAGATGGGGTGGTAGGGGAAGTGGAATATTCAAACGGCTTCAGGAAGAAATCCAAATATTCTTCCTTGAAGCCTTTTTATCCACTTCTCCGAGGCTGTGGGTCCCACAATTTACACCAGAGGTGGACCCCATCCTATATATATATATATATATATATATATATATATATATATATATATATATATATATATATATATATATATATATATATATATATATATATATATATATATATATATATATATATATATATATATATATATATATATATATATATATATATATATATATATATATATATATATATATATATATATATATATATATATATATATATATATATATATATATATATATATATATATATATATATATATATATGTCGTGCCGAATATGTAAAACTGGTCAATTATCAAGAACTCATTTAAAATTAAGTCCTTTCTAAAATTTTCTCTTATACGTTTAAAGATATATTTTTTTCATTAATGTTAATGTAAAAATTTATAATTTTGCACCAAAAGAATCTTAGAAAACTTACCTAACCTTATTATAACAAGAACAATTTATTTTAGCCTAACCCAACTAAATATATTTTAGATTTGTTTACAATAATTTAATACTAAACAAACACAGTGAAATATATTTTTTTCGTTAGGTTCAGAATGATTTTGGCGAAATTATTGCATACACAAATTTTCACTTGTCCTATATGGCAAGATGAGCGTTGCTATTTAAGCCAAGATCGCAAGTTCTGCCTATTCGGCACGACATCGTGACTCCTGCAAATACAATTCGATTCAGTGATGATAATAGGATTATTGAGTAGTTAACAGGGTAAGATGACAAGTACTTTAGGTAAATTAGAGGTAGTCAAGAGCAGCCAGTGAGATGATGGCAGAGTGAGAGTAAACGTAGTTTTTTGGTTTCTCCCGAGATGGTAAATTATATTTTCTACCTGATGAGACGAGGACATTTTTTGAGATAAAAGATTTGAAAAAGATGCTAAAAGAGGAAGAGAAATTTGTTTAATTATTTAGTTATTATTTCTGGTTTCCCTTCAGTATTATTTAGCCGCTGTATTTCACTTATCTTGTTTCCACATTCTTAGATCTCTTACTAGCGTCTTCTTGTAAATATTATAACTATTGTAACCAAGTGACTCCAGCTAATAAACCCATTATAACTTACAGTGACGATAGGAAACTTTTAAAACTGCCGAGGCTACTGAAGAATTTTACAATAATTATTTCTGAATATTTTTTTAGCATCTTTTCGTTAGTGAAGAGAAGCTTGAGTGTCAACCTTCGTCTCTGATACAGTTCACAACAATCAAACATTGTATCAGAAAGAATTTCAAAATATTTTTTCAAATAAATAAATAGGTGAAGTCTATGTGTATGATAGAATTGAGATTGAGTTTAGAAAACGATGGAGTCATCACAGTAGGCTGGTCGAGAATGAACCTTTGCAGACGTGTCTTTATCTCTAGACTTACTAGTCCACCTCTTTAAATACTTTAAATTAGTTTGTGTCTCTCCATTATCTGAACTAATATCGTATTGATAAATAAGTGAAGATGTGAGTGAGACAAAGGGATCCTGGGAAACACTGATGTGAAAGATGTAGCAGGAACGTTTAGAGTTCCTGGAACCTTTATTATACATAAACATTACAGGAACATAAAAGAACAACAAATAAATGCATAAGAAAGGTAGATTAACACACATTACGGTACAGTAAGATGCAAAAAAATTACAGTGACATATAAAAAAAGTTTAGCAACATACAAAAACAGTTTAGTAATATGCAACAACAGCACAGTAACATGCAAAAGCTGAACTGTAACACACAAAACGGCATAGAAAACACACATGAACAACTGAGTAAGACACAAGAAAAGTACACTAACATACGGAACATACATGTGGAACAATCAGCTGCTTCGCAAAATGTAACATACGTTGCATTTTGACCATACACAGAGTTTTATGATACAAACAATTCACACTGGTTAAAACCATTGACCTCAGATCACAAGAGTATCTGACTTTTTGTATATCACAATTCAAACATTGCAGCAGACAGGTGATAACAATCTATCAAAGATAATGAGGGACGGATCCAATGAAGTTATATAAGAAAAGAATGAATCAAAAGTCAGGTTTTAGTGTGATGTTGCCTATTCAATATATTTGTGACATCTTCGTTACTCTGTTGGATATCACTCTCTTAACTATGTTTATTATACAACAACTTCTTCACTAGGGTGTACGGCACACTCATCATTTTCTCTATCATTTTAGAAGCATACTATGTTTGTGGGTCATCACCCTCTTCACTATCTTTGCCTAATAAATTGCACTGTTAATACAGTCTACTATTTATCACTAAGAAAAGACGTGTGAACATCATGAGAACGACCGTCAGAGTCTTAGTTCTTCTTAGATCCAGGTTACAAATTCATCAATCTTCCTTTCACAGCTTTTTCCTACATTCATCTGATTTTTTTCCTACATTCGTCTGATTTTTTTAAGTGTCTTATAATTTATTTTTTTATACTTCAGAGAGGAAAGCTAACTCGTGTACACTGTCTTTGTCTGTATTTAACGTTTGGCTCTCACTACTCTTTTTCTACTAGCTATTAATGATTTGGCCTCTGTTCTAACATCTAATATTTATTCATCACTTTATGACTTTGCTATAGCTGGTGCAGGCGCTAACTGCCACCTAGCAGCAGTCTCTCACCAAAATGCTAGCGACCAATGAGCCAGTACCCGTGAGTTTAAACGCACCAGATTACATTACTAGATGTTGTGCTATCTCTGATACTCCATTATACCTGTAAGATTCCAGTATCCCCGAACGTGTTACAGTCAGATTTCTCGGTGTTCTGTTTGGTTGCCGGTTGTCCTGGAAACTTAAAATTACCTCCCCGAAAACAACTTGCCATAGCCGACTGAGCCTCATTAAAACTCTCGCTAATCTTTCATGGGGGAACAGATCGTCGAACTCTCCTTCGACTTCATTCAGCCCTAATTTTATCGAAACAAGATAATGGCAAACAAATATATTCTATGGCTTCTCCCACAACTCTTTTTAAACTTGCTTTTCGTTCTTTCCCTGTTGAGAGCCTATATGCAGAGGCGAATGTTCCATCTTTGAACGATCGGCGTTATGCCCATTGCCTCCATTAGTTTTGTTTCCTCTCATGACCCTCACGATCCTTCTACATACAGGATAGTAGTGGACGTTAGTAGAGGTCCATTATTTGTTCGTCGCACCTGTTTACTCCGTCTCTCTTTTCTTCGTCTACATTCACTCTTGACTGTTCTTCAGTTGCTCCCTTTATATGTTCAACTAGCATCTAACTTTTCTCTTTTCTCTTGGGAGGTTCCGACAGCTCGAATCTGTTCTTCCCCACTGCCGTGTGCGAAAGCTCAACTGTCTTGAGTTCTTATTCCTTTTTCTCGACCACTTCCTGTCTCATTTTCGGGCCATTACAGTTTACACTGATAGTTATAAATCCCATGACGGTGTCGGGTTTGTAGCAGTGTACCAGGACAGTGTTGTGCGAGGTCATTTATTAGACTCGGATTGCGTTTTCACAGCTGAGTTGTATGCAGTTCTCACAGCGATTATACGTAATGCGTATAGACCTACCTTTAGTGCTTTGCAGTTATCAAAAAAATTAATTCTCATTCCCTAGTTCTCCGCATTTCTAGCAAAAACAAAGATATCTTCTGCTAGATGCCGAGTCATGTTGATGCTCAGGACAACGAGCAGACAGACTCTACGGTAAGGCCAACGGTACATGACGTTCCCGTTTCACATAGAGGCATTCCATTATTAGACTATTTTGCTGTAATTCATGACAAATTACATTCTATCAAGCTATGTTCAGGATCCTAATCTTATAGTGGAGGTTGTGGTTGGGAAACTACGCTTTCCCGTCTTCGCATCGTGCACACATGTCACACTCATTGGTATCTCATGGAGAAGCACCCAGTTCCACTCTTGAGAATTGTCCAGTTCCAATTTTAGTTTCTCCATATTTTATTGGTTTGTCCTATTTACCAGCGAGCATACAGAATTTACCTCAGATATCGTCACTGCTCTAACACCCTTACTTTATATATACTTATATATATATATATATATATATATATATATATATATATATATATATATATATATATATATATATATATATATATATATATATATTAGTACCGTTTTACCAGGAGCACGAGCCATTGATCCAGCCAATAGCACTCTCCTCGGTGCTCCTCTTGGGTCCAATGCCATCGATCTGATCCTAGGAAAAAAAGTCTCAGACCTCCGGACGATGGAAAGCAGGATGAAAGACATTGACACACACGATGCCTTCTACCTACTCACCAGGTGCCTGTCAACCCCAAAACTTACCTATTTTCTGAGATGCTCCCCAGCCTTCAGCAGTCCAAAACTCAAGGAATATGACTCTCTCCTGAAGGCCATGCTAGAGAGTGTATTGAATCTTTCCCTTGA
>NW_027199510.1:0-15000 GCF_038502225.1 Cherax quadricarinatus | reverse complement strand
GTAGGATAGCAGATGAACAAGGAGGCTTTAGGAAAGGTAGGGGGTGTGTGGACCAGGTGTTTACAGTGAAACACATAAGTGAACAGTATTTAGATAAGGCTAAAGAGGTCTTTGTGGCATTTATGGATTTGGAAAAGGCGTATGACAGGGTGGATAGGGGGGCAATGTGGCAGATGTTGCAGGTTTATGGTGTAGGAGGTAGGTTACTGAAAGCAGTGAAGAGTTTTTACGAGGATAGTGAGGCTCAAGTTAGAGTATGTAGGAAAGAGGGAAATTATTTCCCAGTAAAAGTAGGCCTTAGACAAGGATGTGTGATGTCACCGTGGTTGTTTAATATATTTATAGATGGGGTAGTAAGACAAGTAAATGCGAGGGTCTTGGCAAGAGGCGTGGAGTTAAAAGATAAAGAATCACACATAAAGTGGGAGTTGTCACAGTTGCTCTTTGCTGATGACACTGTGCTCTTGGGAGATTCTGAAGAGAAGTTGCAGAGATTGGTGGATGAATTTGGTAGGGTATGCAAAAGAAGAAAATTAAAAGTGAATACAGGAAAGAGTAAGGTTATGAGGATAACAAAAAGATTAGGTGATGAAAGATTGGATATCAGATTGGAGGGAGAGAGTATGGAGGAGGTGAATGTATTCAGATATTTGGGAGTGGACGTGTCAGCGGATGGGTCTATGAAAGATGAGGTGAATCATAGAATTGATGAGGGGAAAAGGGTGAGTGGTGCACTTAGGAGTCTGTGGAGACAAAGAACTTTGTCCTTGGAGGCAAAGAGGGGAATGTATGAGAGTATAGTTTTACCAACGCTCTTATATGGGTATGAAGCATGGGTGATGAATGTTGCAGCGAGGAGAAGGCTGGAGGCAGTGGAGATGTCATGTCTGAGGGCAATGTATGGTGTGAATATAATGCAGAGAATTCGTAGTTTGGAAGTTAGGAGGAGGTGCGGGATTACCAGAGGGCTGAGGAAGGGTTGTTGAGGTGGTTCGGACATGTAGAGAGAATGGAGCAAAACAGAATGACTTCAAGAGTGTATCAGTCTGTAGTGGAAGGAAGGCGGGGTAGGGGTCGGCCTAGGAAAGGTTGGAGGGAGGGGGTAAAGGAGGTTTCGTGTGCGAGGGGCTTGGACTTCCAGCGGGCATGCGTGAGCGTGTTTGATAGGAGTGAGTGGAGACAAATGGTTTTTAATACTTGACGTGCTGTTGGAGTGTGAGCAAAGTAACATTTATGAAGGGGTTCAGGGAAACCGGCAGGCCGGACTTGAGTCCTGGAGATGGGAAGTACAGTGCCTGCACTCTGAAGGAGGGGTGTTAATGTTGCAGTTTAAAAACTGTAGTGTAAAGCACCCTTCTGGCAAGACAGTGATGGAGTGAATGATGGTGAAAGTTTTTCTTTTTCGGGCCACCCTGCCTTGGTGGGAATAGGCCAGTGTGATAAAAAAAAAAAGATCCTGAAGAGGGAATAATGTAGGAAGCTAGAGGTGAGGATACTGAGAGAGACGAGGCAAGCCTTTGGAGGGTACTTGTGCAGGCAAATGTAAGATGGTACAAAGTCCCAAAATTGAAAAGTGTTAATGCAGGTGGTTTAGACTAAGGTGCTTCCTTGGTAAGTGAAGTAACAAAATTGTTAAAGTCGCTAGTGAAAAATGGATTCAACAATTTGAATTTCTGACTACAAAATCCTGTATTTATAATCTGTAAAGGTATTTTAGGAGAAACTGTTGAATAAAGAAATGGACGAAGAGATGCATTTACATAGACTATAAGAAAATCTTTGCTAGTGCTATCAGAGATACAAAGATCACTGGGTTATATGCAGTAATACTAGAAATGTAAACGTTACGCTTATAAATAGTAACACCAGAGCTGCGAAGATCACTATATTATACCTAGTAAAATTAGAAAAGCAAATATCACTAAATAACAGAAAAAGGCACAATACCGTGACTGGAACGATGCACAAATAACCCGAACATAGAAGAGAGGAGCTTACGACGACGTTTCGGTCCGACTTGGACCATTTACAAAGTCACACTAACGAGAAGTAGAGCAGGACGGGTATATATAGGCAGGAAGAGGTAGTGGCAGTAGTAGTAGTAGTAGTAGTAACAGTAGTAGTAGTGGTGGTAGTAGTAGTGGCGGAGATGGAAGGAAGTAGAAATGGGGAAGTAAGGACGAGGAGCCAGTCAAATACAAAGAAAGGGGAGCACTGCAAGGGAGCTAGGTGCCCACAGGGGAGCTAGGTGCCCACAAGGGAGCTAGGTGCCCACAAGGGAGCTAGGTGCCCACAGAGGGAGAGCAAGAACACAGAGGTGGGGGGAGGGGAAAATAATGAAATAAAATAAAGAAGGAACAGAAACACAAGACAGAAGAAAGAAAGACAACCCAGAAGAGAAAAAAGGAAAGAGGAAAAGGGAAGAGGGAGAAAAAGAAAAACGGAGGAATCAGGTTAAGTCACGGGTGTTCTGAAGTTTGGAGCATTTTACAATGTAGTGGGTGAGGAAGGCATCTACAGAGACGAAGCCAGGACTAAGATTCATACAAGGAAAGTTGTGTATTAGAGAGGATTCAACAAGACGGCGACTGTTAAAGTTGGAAGTAGGGAAAACAGTTTTAGCAGAAGACCAGTCTATAGGATGGCTGTGATCTCTGACGTGACAGAAAGAGCATTGTTAGTGTCGCCAAGCCTAACACTGTTTTTGTGCTCCCTCCCTTCCATTAAGTTTAAACCTGAATGGGAATCCAATTCCCTGCTTCCTTTCCTTGATGTCCACGTCCACCGCTCAGATACAGGCTTTTTTCCCTCCGCCCACCGCAGACCCATGCACAGTGGAATGCACATTCACCACCCTTCCCATCATGCCCCCCTGTCAAAAAAAGTGTTCCTATCTCCCTCCCTCTCCATGCCCTCCGCATCTGTGATCCTCAGTTCCTTCCAGTAGAAACTTCAGACTTCAGAACACCCGTGACTTAACCTGATTCCTCCTTTTTTCTTCTCCCTCTTCCCCTTTCCTCTTTCCTTTTTTCTCTTTTGGGTTGTCTTTCTTCTGTCTTGTGTTTCTGTTCCTTCTTTATTTTATTTCATTATTTTCCCCTCCCCCCACATCTGTGTTCTTGCTCTCCCTGTGTGGGCACCTAGCTCCCTTGTGGGCACCTAGCTCCCTTGTGGGCACCTAGCTCCCTTGTGAGCACATAGATCCCTTGCCGTGCTCCCCTTTCTTTGTATTTGATTGGCTCCTCGTCCTTACTTCCTTCCATCTCCGCCACTACTACTACTGTTACTACTACTACTGTTACTACTACTACTACTGTTACTACTACTACTACTACTACTGTTACTACTACTATTACTGTTACTACTGCTACTACTACTACTACCACCTCTTCTTGCCTATATATACCCGTCCTGCTCTACTTGTCGTTAGTGTGACTTTGTAAATGGTCCAAGTCGGACCGAAACGTCGGTGTAAGCTCCTCTCTATTATGTGCTGGTTATTTGTGTATCAAATATCACTATTTTATATATAGTAATATTAAGGATACAACGATAACCCTGTTATGCATAACAGTATCAGAGATATAAATATTAATGCTTATACATAATAACACCGATTATGGGAAGATCACAATGTTTAACTTTTTTTTTTTTTTTATATTTTATTTAAAACCAATACAGTATACATAAAATAAAATAAAAGGAAACGGTATGGATTTCAATCCTGAAGGTTCGGCCATTGACATAAGAAACCCAACACAAAATAAACTAACACAAATGGATTGCACCTATGTACTCGCAAGATATAGCTGTATAACACACAACAATAACTTACGGCAAGAACATAGCTACAAATAACCACAGTAACAGGGTCATGAACTGACATATATAAACATTCAATGACTCAAAACCTAACTTACATATAAATTTTACATATAACATGACATATGACAAAGGCTCATACAATTGAAAAAGAATATATACAAGAAAATGTAACAATTACTTCCAGCCTTCTCATTAATCAATAAACCAAAACCTAACATCATAATCCTACTAGAACATCTACATACTTATCCCTAACATTACAGATTTACATATACCAAAATACAAATAAACATACAAAGAAAACAGCTTAGATCTCAAAACCGACTCATTACAGTTACAATAAACCCGTATACAAAAATCTCAGACACAAAAGGAATGCGTCTATAAACTGGCTAGATATATCTGTATACCATACAGCCAAAACTTAAGTCAAGAACATAGCCATGAAAAACCAATATCAGGGTGCTGACAGTCTAAGTACATCTTAACATACAAAACCTAGCACATCACATAAACTAAAAAAAAAAAAAAAAAAAAAACATATGGCAAAGAACAATACCGTTGTATAATGCTATACAAAGTACATTGAATTGACAATTGAGACAAAATAACGAAGAGGGAACATACAACAAGCATGTGTTGAATACATATAAACCTACTCATCACATACACCACAGTACTATCTTTGTATAACAAAACTGTGTACATAGATAACAACATAATAATACAACTTAAGACTACTATGTACATAGAATAGTGTATAGTCCATGACAAAAAAACTGGCCAGCTCCACAGGTGCTAGCATCCTTGGTCCATACTTTTTTTTTTTTTTTTTTATTTTGTGTTGATACCAACGTGCCAATCTAATTACTTAAAAACGAGATCCTAAGGGCTCGGTATCCTGGCTTTCAAGGAAATTTTAAACCCAGTGAACATAACCATCAGGCTTAGAAATGTAACCCTGGAAACCACACTTATATCTCACTATGACAAAACATTCACGTGAAACATGGCGTACCATCCATACCTAATTCTCACTACCTTCCTCTTACACACTACATCAGTTCCAGAGAAAACCAAAAACAACCCCCCCCCCTTTACATCCCCCCATAAGGAGACCACTCCTTTGTCCATCCTCAGGGACCCCGCCTAAGGGAACCCACAGTGAGGTTCCTATAACCTTCCGGGAAACTTTTTTCCCAGGACGCCCCATAAACCAGCCTATTCCTACACTTCGTCCTATAGAATCTAGCCGCCAATGCTTTTATCCTCATATCACCCCTTAATCCCCTCATTCCCCATGAAATGTCCAGATAATCCACTATGATATACATTATAGCCCTTCCAACATCCCTAGGCACTCCCCTTACATCTAGTAGTAAAGCCCTTAAAAGCGGCAAACGACCCCCCCCCCAACAGTCTGATAACCCCACCCATCCATGATCTCACCCCCTCCAAGGAGGTACAAAAGAAGACCACATGAAACGCCGTTTCAACATCACCACAAAACTGACAAAAAGCCTCTTCCACAAACCCCATACTACGTAACACCTCCTTGGAAGCCAGAATCCCCATGATAAACCTATATACTAATTCTCTTACTCTAGCCGGTATCCGAAGCTTACTAAAATCTTTCCAAATAACCCCCCAATCATACGTTGGATACACGGCTACCCCTTGCATAATTCCTTGACCTTTCACTACCCTCACCAACCGTTTCACTTTGATTTTATCCACCTGTTGCACTGTCAATAAAAATCTCAACATATCTTCACAAACCCTCAAGTCCTTCCCACTCCACCATTTACGTGCCTCCTCCATAACTCTTCCTACTTTAGCGCCCCTCACACCCCCTTCCCTCATATACCTCCACTTGATATATACAGCCATTACTCTCAGTCCTAAAGGCAACAAACCTAAACCCCCTCTCCGAACATCCGTCATAACTACCTCCTTACTTAACCATGCCCTCCCAAATCCCCACACAAACTTCAGCACCCTCCTTTGCATTTCCACAATATCTCGTACCTCTAAGGGAAAAACCTCTGCCACCCCCCATACCTTGCTATAGACAAGTGAATTTACCACCACTACCCTCTGATGTAAAGCTAAGTCCCTCGCACTTAAACCTCCTAGTCTACTTAAAACCTTACCCATGACAGACTCCGAATTTACCCTTCTGCATGCCTGCTCTTCCGCCAAATACCATATCCCACATACCTTGATTCTGTCAACCACTGTCCATCCTAACCCCATCCCCAAGCCCCCCCCTATCCAATTACCGACCTCTAGTAACCTTGATTTCACCGTATTAACTCTCATTCCGGTATTCATACCAAACATCTGAATCACTCTACCCACCCTCCTTAACTCCTCCTTACCCCTTAGCAAAACAGTAGTATCATCCACATACCCAACGATGCCCCCTTTGCACCCCCCTTCGATCTCCTGATTGTTCATCACCCTCTCAACAGACTCATAAAAAGGATTCTGCACACACGCAAAGAGCAGCTGTGACATCGGACAGCCCTGCCTCAAACCTCTCTCCATTGGTACACTTTCACCCAACCTCCCATTGACCTGTACCCTCACCTCTGCCCCATCATACAGAGTGTTCACCCACCTCACTACCCCCTCCCGAAACCCCAACCTCTCTAAGCAAACCCCTAAGAAAACTCTGTCCACGCAATCATAAGCATTCACCCAATCTAAACCTAGTATTCCCCCTCCCGTACATCTCTCTAGAAAATCCCTAATCAAACCATGTCCATCCCTCATCCTTCTTCCCGGAATTCCCAACTGTCCCCTATGTAACACTAAACCCAACACTTTCCTCATTCTGTTGCCCAAAACCTTAGCAAAAATCTTGTAATCCGAGCACATTAACGTAATCGCACGGTAATCATTCAAAACTCGGCATTCCTTCTTTTTGGGCACTAAAACCGTGACACCCGTTCTTTGTGATTTCCCCATCCTCCCACTACTTAACATACAACTCAAAACCCCCACCAGACAATGCCGTACACTCCCCCAATGATACCTATAAAAATCGTTTGGTATTCCGTCTATGCCTGGGGTTTTACCCTGGCACATCCCAAAAACTGCCTCCTCTACCTCCTCTACAGTAATACTACCCTCGATTCTGTCACTGTCCTGCTCACTTAATACCCTATTAAACCCTTCATCCCCAAACCGTCTCTCACCCACTCCCCCGCCAACCCTCCTCCACTTCTCCCTAAACCAAAAATCTGCATACAAACTAATATTTTCCGTGGTGGATAGGCCTTGACCCTCCTCAAAGCCACCCCCCCCCCCTGTACCTGCCTCAATATACGCCAAGGTGGTCTTCGCCTGCCGTTCCTTAAACCTCCTTAATACAAAACCCGATGGCCTATCCCCCCTTAAAACATCCTCCAACCCTGCCCTAACTCGAATTGCCTCAAATTTTTCATTGTGAATTTCCGCCAACCTATTTCGCAAACGTTCCATGTCCTCACTCCGCCCCACCCGTTCCTCTGCATAACAGTCATTTAACTGACCCTCAAGATAATTTTGTAGGCCATAGCTCCACCTCGCCATCTCCTTACCCCGTACTTTAAAAAATTTCGCGATTTCAACTTTAGCCCTCATTTCCCACCAATCCAGCAAATCCATTTCCATATTCCTAGTCTCCCAAAAGGATTTCCACCAATCTTCAAACCCTGTAGGGTCACCCTCGCCCCTAAGTAGCCTCACATTTAATTTCCAGTATCCTGCATAAACTCTCACTATGCCATCAACCCTCAAATCTGCTATAACAGCACGATGATCAGAAAAACCCACATCGATAGTCCTCACCCTCTCCACACCTATGCCCTGCCTAACATAAATCCTATCTAACCGTGCCTCATATCCCCTACGAATAAAAGTGTGCTCCACTCCATATCCCCTACTTCCCACCACATCTACCACTCCAACATCTCGCAAAACATCCCGTAGAACCCCCAAAACACAACCCGCCCCCCTCGGAACCACATCACCATTCCTAATGACACAATTCCAATCCCCACCAATCACCGTAAAAGCAGGTAAACCTCGCAAGTGATATACCAGAACCTCGCGTACAAAATCCACCTTCACCCTAGCGTTACTAGTTGCTGGCATGTACACACCTACAAAACTAACCCTCCTGTCCCCCCAAAACCCATCCACCCTGACAACCCTCCCACCCCCCCCCTCCTCCCAACCCAGGATACGCAAAGGACTGGTCTCCTTAACCGCCACAGCCACACCTCCTTTCAACCTCAAAGCATCACATGTAAACAACCTATAACCTTTCAACAACAGCTCACATCCTAACCTATGGTTATGTTCCTGCAAAAAACAGACATCAATACTAAATCTCCTCAAAACCCACTCTAACCATACCCTCTTGACCTCGGTTTTAAGACCGTTTACATTGAAAGTTACACACCTGAATTTTACAAGAATGGCGGCTTACCCCTATGCCGCTGAGGCTTACTTGGTCCTCCTTTCATAGGTTTCGGTTCTTCTCTATCAATCCCTCGTTCCTGCCCTCCAACCCCTCCCTGTCCCTTCCCGCCTAGCTTTCCACTGCCCCCCCCCCCTCCTCCCGGACTTGCCTTTGCTACCACAGCTGCCCACATCTTCTTCCCAGGCCTCTGCGCTGGTGTGAGGACTTCGTCCATGTCTGATGCCCCCGCTGATCTCTTGCGGGAGCTACCCTCTACACACATTTCTTCTGCAACCACATCTTCTTGATGGACCTCCACCACCACATTGCTCTCCTTTCGAACCTCACTCAAGTCTTCCTTACCCTGCTTCTGTTCCTCCATCACCTTGTCATCACCTGACCTCACATCACTTTCCACACCATGCTCCGACTCTTCCAAAAAATCCTTCAGCACAGCCTCCAAAATCCCGTCCTGAGCTGACTCTGCAGTATCTAACGGTCTGTCTGACAGCGATATTCCCTCCCCCCCCCCCCCGTTTCCACTGGTAGTGTAACACACGTCTCCAAAACCACCTCTGCCCTGTCGACCTCCTCACTCCATAGGCCTGTACCCCGGCTTTCCACTTCACCCGTCATAACGTCCGCGGCTTCTAATGGCGTATCCACAGAAGCTGTCTCCTGACGCCTAGGGCCCTGTCTCCTGGGGCATTGTGCCACCATGTGCTCATAAGAGTCACATAAACGGCACGTCTTCCTCTGCCCCGCATAGTGTACAAAAACCTGTGTTCTATGGTTATGCAAAGTAACATATGATGGTATCGGCCTCCTCAGGGTCATTTTCAGTGTGAAGGATCCTTCCGGCATCCCCTCATAAGGGCCGTCCCTCCACATTCCCATGCTCGTCGAGTGTACAGTTCCATAACCACTGAACACATCTTGTAGGCTGTATGCTGTTGCCTCAAAAGGTACATTCCTTACCTTCACCCAAGTAAAATACTTAGACACATCATGCAAGCATACTTCCACTGCCGAATTGATACTCATCCGTCTTTCTTGAAATTCGTCTACGATGGTAGAGTAGAAGTCAGCCCTCATGAACTTCACGAAGACCCTTGACATTCCATTCAGTGCCACACCATACAGCTCTTCATTGGGGATGCCATAACAGTCCCTGATAATGCTTGGCAGGAGAACGTTCATCGTGTCGTTGCTTAAAGATCCTCTAACCAGCTGAATGCAGACAGTATTTATGCGCCGGTACAGTCGGTCCGCCATCTTGGTGCTAATGCTATGTTTTCCTCACCAGGTGGCGTGCAAGAGAACCTGCAGAAGCGTCCTCTCTCCCCGCAGGTCGAGAGACGAATGGTATCAGTAGTTTCACTTCCGGCTTCTAGTTAAGGTAGGGTAAGTCAATCTCCCGTTTTTCCCGCCTTTTCTCCCCCTCCCTGAAATTGATAGTTTGTCTGCCGGCTACTAGTTAAGGTAGGGTAAGTCACGCTCCCGTTTTTTCCGCCTTTTCTCCCCCTCCCTGAAATTGATAGTTTGTCTGCCGGCTACTTGTTAAGGTAGGGTCAGTCTAGCTCCCGCTATCCCTTCCCCACCCTCTTCTCCCCCCCCCCGAAAGGTGACGTGTGGGGCTCTGGTTAAACAGCAAATCACTAGACTCACAGCTCCCAACTCTACTGTAAGTACATGCCGGCCTTGTATTCTAGTGGATTTATTGGTTGAAAGCTTCACTTTTGACCAATAATAAACTTAGTCCTTTCAGTCTTGCTCTAGGTTGACTGTTGTAATAATCACCACGTCTTTTGAATATTGTACACTACCATGAAGAGTGATTATTTAAGCAGTGGGTAACCTGTCTATCTTTCCAGCTTGGATGTCAGAGAGGGTCACCTGGCAATCAACGAGTAGAACAGGAGAAGGACTAACGTCCAGAGACTTCTACAGGTTGTGTTGAAGTACCTGTGCACCTGTATGAAATTGCAGGACGTAACTCCACAGCTTTGCAGCGGTAAAGAACCTGCTTTCCTGTCTTCGGGATAGAATACTCACTGGTATACTGTGAAGAACTAGCCAGTGGATGGTCACCAACACCTGCGACCCCCCCCCCTTATCATCAGCAACGGCTACGGTTTCAACAACAGTGTCACCAACACCAGACACCATTGTAGATATTAGTGTTGAGTTCAAATGTTATTTTATTCATTTCATTTTTCATTTTTCTTTCAAATAGGATATACCTTTCATGTTTTGTTGTTTTATGTTTGATTTAATAAATAGTGTTTATCTTTGTGAATTATTATTTCTTTTTCTATTCATTAATTTTCCTGAGGAGGAGCCAGCCTGAGTAATACTGTCTGAAGTTGTTACAGGGCTGAGTAAGCCTTCACAGGGGTTCACAGCTCTCAACGTCCCCCTCAAATGATGGAGTTTAAATCCAGTTTTTCCTTTCATTGTATGTTAATATTTTGCTAAATGAGTGTAAGTATTGAACACATTTTCACACATCAAGGAGTACAAAGACTGATAAATCCGTTGTAATGTGAAAAGTTTGTTCTGTAAAATTTCTTGTTACCTGCACTCTGCATCGCCTTGTTTTCATACTCATAACAAAAGTGCACAATGTTACTGAGACCTGATGTTGTAGTTAATTATTCAACATTCACTTTTCTGACTTCAGAACACTTAACTAACTACAAGCCATTTAGAATGACTAACATGTTTCTCTCAAAGTTTATTAAAGGTTCTTATTTACACATACTTATTTGTCAACACTTTCATGTACGAGCAAACGTTCAGTTTCGTGAATTTCAATAAGTAAAAGATTCCAAATTGATTTTGTGATTAGTAAAAGGACACATGTTGCTGGTTGTGGTAGTTGTGGTGGTGGAGGTAGTGGTGATGGTGCTGGTAGTATTAGTAGCAGTAGAAGTAGTAGTAGTACCAGTCGTAGTAGAAGAGGTAGAGGTAACTCTTGGTTACTGTGTAATGTTAATTTTTTAAAGGGAACTCTTCCTATTATTAAAGATGACTCAAGTTATTTTCGATTTAATCATCATTTGAAACACAATTAAACAGAATAAAGTCAGCTTCATCCTCTCTGAAATATTAGAAGTTCTCCTTAGAACATTTGACTCCATCACATAGCAACCAAGACTTACACCTGCTATTACTACTGTTACTATTAGTACTACTAACACCACCACCAATACCATGGACCTGCTATTGCCTTTTCACATTATTTTCTAACATATACTGTAAATAACCTCAGTGTCCTTCAGTTATTTGTATAAATTTAACAAAGCAATAATACGTCTGCTTAGTTGCACATGTGTCCTTTTACCTAACATTCTCGGTATTCTACCAACATTATTACAGAATTAACGATGTGTCCTCAATTCTGCAGATAGAAATTAAACAAAATATCCCAACATGGATAAACTAGACTAAGAAACCGTGCCATGAAAGGTACTCAGAAGCTGCTCTCCAAATTGTAAATATGCTGGTCACTTTTACTATATAAACTTAGGTGCTAAGCTCAATAACTTCAGTTTTATACTGCACATTCTCAACCCCTTAATGTCTAATTTGGATTATGCAGTTAGGTTTTACTAGAAATCAGTGTAAAATTAGAACAAATGATTGATCTGTAAACAAGAATTCTTGATGGTCCGTGTGGCTACGTACCGAACCTTGATGGTCCGTGTGGCTACACACTGAACCTTGATGGTCCGTGTGGCTACGCACTGAACCTTGATGGTCCGTGTGGCTACGCACTGAACCTTGATGGTCCGTGTGGCTACGCACTGAACCTTGATGGTCCGTGTGGCTACGCACTGAACCTTGATGGTCCGTGTGGCTACGCACTGAACCTTGATGGTCCGTGTGGCTACGCACTGAACCTTGATGGTCCGTGTGGCTACGCACTGAACCTTGATGGTCCGTGTGGCTACGCACTGAACCTTGATGGTCCGTGTGGCTACGCACTGAACCTTGATGGTCCGTGTGGCTATGCACTGAACCTTGATGGTCCGTGTGGCTACGCACTGAACCTTGATGGTCCGTGTGGCTACGCACTGAACCTTGATGGTCCGTGTGGCTACGCACTGAACCTTGATGGTCCGTGTGGCTACGCACTGAACCTTGATGGTCTGTGTGGCTACGCACTGAACCTTGATGGTCCGTGTGGCTACTCACTGAACCTTGATGGTCCGTGTGGCTACGCACTGAACCTTGATGGTCCGTGTGGCTACGCACTGAACCTTGGTGGTCCGTGTGGCTACGCACTGAACCTTGGTGGTCCGTGTGGCTATGCACTGAACCTTGGTGGTCCGTGTGGCTACGCACTGAACCTTGATGGTCCGTGTGGCTACGCACTGAACCTTGATGGTCCGTGTGGCTACGCACTGAACCTTGGTGGTCCGTGTGGCTACGCACTGAACCTTGGTGGTCCGTGTGGCTACGCACTGAACCTTGGTGGTCCGTGTGGCTACGCACTGAACCTTGGTGGTCCGTGTGGCTACGCACTGAACCTTGATGGTCCGTGTGGCTACGCACTGAACCTTGATGGTCCGTGTGGCTACGTACTGAACCTTGATGGTCCGTGTGGCTACGCACTGAACCTTGATGGTCTGAACTGAACCTTGGTGGTCCGTGTGGCTACGCACTGAACCTTGATGGTCCGTGTGGCTACGCACTGAGCCTTGATGGTCCGTGTGGCTACGCACTGAACCTTGATGGTCCGTGTGGCTATGCACTGAACCTTGATGGTCCGTGTGGCTACGCACGGAACCTTGATGGTCCGTGTGGCTACGCACTGAACCTTGATGGTCCGTGTGGCTACGCACTGAACCTTGATGGTCCGTGTGGCTACGCACTGAACCTTGATGGTCCGTGTGGCTACGCACTGAACCTTGATGGTCCGTGTGGCTACGCACTGAACCTTGATGGTCCGTGTGGCTACGCACTGAACCTTGATGGTCCGTGTGGCTACGCACTGAACCTTGATGGTCCGTGTGGCTACGCACTGAACCTTGATGGTCCGTGTCTACGCACTGTTGATGGTCTACGCACTGAACCTTGATGGTCCGTGTGGCTACGCACTGAACCTTGATGGTCCGTGTGGCTACGCACTGAACCTTGATGGTCCGTGTGGCTACGCACTGAACCTTGATGGTCCGTGTGGCTACGCACTGAACCTTGATGGTCCGTGTGGCTACGTACTGAACCTTGATGGTCCGTGTGGCTATGCACTGAACCTTGATGGTCCGTGTGGCTACGCACTGAACCTTGATGGTCCGTGTGGCTACGCACTGAACCTTGATGGTCCGTGTGGCTACGCACTGAACCTTGACGCACTGAACCTTGATGGTCCGTGTGGCTACGCACTGAACCTTGATGGTCCGTGTGGCTACGCACTGAACCTTGATGGTCCGTGTGGCTACGCACTGAACCTTGATGGTCCGTGTGGCTACGCACTGAACCTTGATGGTCCGTGTGGCTACGCACTGAACCTTGATGGTCCGTGTGGCTACGCACTGAACCTTGATGGTCCGTGTGGCTACGCACTGAACCTTGATGGTCCGTGTGGCTACGCACTGAACCTTGATGGTCCGTGTGGCTACGCACTGAACCTTGATGGTCCGTGTGGCTACGCACTGAACCTTGATGGTCCGTGTACGCACTGAACTACGCTACTGAACCTTGATGGTCCATGTGGCTCCGTGTGGCTACGCACTGAACCTTCACTTGTATGCCACAATACACTTTCAGTTGCAGTTCACTCTTACACCTACAATATGTTATTGTGTATTATTTTTATGGTACCTAAAACTGTAGTTCACTACATACTTACCTGTGTAAGTCACCTGTTGCTTTACTTACACATTCACCTCAACATCACCTCACATTATCATGTAGTTTAACTGTGAACCTTATTATAACTTTGGTCATGCCACACACAACATCCTGAGGGGTCATGCCACCTTCCGCATCCTGGAGGTCATGCCACTCACAACATCCTTGAGGTCAAGCCACTCACAGCATCCAAGAGGTCATACCACGCACAACATCCTGAGGGTCATGCCACCTTCCGCATCCTGGAGGTCATGCCACTCACAACATCCTTGAAGTCAAGCCACGCACAACATCCTGAGGGTCATGCCACCTTCAGCATCCTGGAGGTCATGCCACTCATACCATCCTTTAGGTCATGCCACTCACACCATCCTTGAGGTCATGCCACTCACAGCATCCAGAAGGTCATGTCACGCACAACATCCTGAGGGTCATGCCACCTTCAGCATCCTGGAGGTCATGCCACTCACAGCATCCAGGAGGTCATGCCACTCCTCAAATACTTTAGTGGTAAAGATATTCTTCCTCTGCTACTTTACACCAGAATCTAAGATTTTCGTTTGTGACAAAATGAATCAATTCAGTGTGAAGACTTACTCAACCCTGTAAGATCTTAAGTAGGTCTTACCAAGGCTCGCTCCTCCTTAAGAAAATTAATGAATAGAAAAAGAATAATAATATACAAAGATAAGCATTTTATTGTTAAAATTGAAATTATAAAACATTTAAATATGAACTTTTCTCCTACTTGAAAGAAAAATGAAATATAAAAATATCTGAATTCAACGCTAATATGTACAGTTAGACTGGGGTGTCTGGATGATGTTGACACCGCGTATTGTAGAAATGTTAGCCGTTGCTGA
>NW_027199509.1:25000-31383 GCF_038502225.1 Cherax quadricarinatus | reverse complement strand
TTTTCTGTAAAACTCTATGGTCACGGCGCGCCACATTTCAGTATGTTGCAAACATCAACACATGTTGACAGTCCACAGGTGACTAAGCTGTTATCACTCCCTGCATTTGAAAGGAGTCCTTAGAGAAGTTGTTATGTACTCTATTTAGAATGAAACAATCATAAAAATCATAATTTTTGGAGGAAAAAAAAAGCACGAATTGACATCATATCTTTTTGATGACAGCAAGAATAAATCATACTTAGAAATATGATAGAAACAAGCTAATTGCATCAGCATGTTGCCAGAATTATGTACTATTTCTCAGTAAGAAAACACTTTTCCACAGCTTTTCAATTTTCTTTTTTTTAATCACTCAAAAACCATGTGAAGCTCTCACTTCACACGGCGAAGGTCTAAGTTCGATTCCCAGCGAGGGTAGAAACATTGCTCGTGTTTCCTTACACCAGTTGTCTATGTTTACCCATCAGTAAAATGGATACCTGGGTGTTAGTCGACTGGTGGGGATCACATCCTGACTCAAAACTGACCTAATTTCCCCAAAATGCTCTGCATAACAAGTGACTTTCTGTATAGTAGGATGTCACTGATGTCAGCTAGGCCCATATACCTTGTACATGTACTTGTAGTAAATAAAGATATTATTATTATTATTATTATTATTATTATTATTATTATTATTATTATTATTATTATTATTATTTTTGTTGTTATTATTATTATTATTATTATTGTCATTATTGTTAAGTACAAAAAAGCGAAAAACCCTTGTGGCTTGTTCAGGATGTATATTATATATGTAATAAGATCACAGTAAACAGGTGATATCACAACATGCTGAACAAACACTTTGAAAAATTAGTCTCTTGATAATGTTAGAAATCATGAAAGCTCTTAGAATTTTACTATTTTCCACAGTGGTTGTTCTGTATATTGTGATATCACCTGTTTACTGTGGTCTTCTTACACATGCACACACACACACACACACACACACACACACACACACACACACACACACACACACACACACACACACACACACACACACACACACACACACACACACACACACACACACATTCATGACCCTGTACACCGTGTACGTTAGGCCCATATTGGAGTATGCGGCACCAGTTTGGAACCCACACCTAGCCAAGCACGTGAAGAAACTAGAGAAAGTGCAAAGGTTTGCAACAAGACTAGTCCCAGAGCTAAGAGGTACGTCCTACGAGGAGAGGTTAAGGGAAATCAACCTGACGACACTGGAGGACAGGAGAGATAGGGGGGACATGATAACGACATACAAAATACTGAGAGGAATTGACAAGGTGGACAAAGACAGGATGTTCCAGAGATTGGACACAGTAACAAGGGGACACAGTTGGAAGCTGAAGACACAGATGAATCACAGGGATGTTAGGAAGTATTTCTTCAGCCACAGAGTAGTCAGTAAGTGGAATAGTTTGGGAAGCGATGTAGTGGAGGCAGGATCCATACATAGCTTTAAGCAGAGGTATGATAAAGCTCACGGCTCAGGAGAGTGACCTAGTAGCGATCAGTGAAGAGGCGGGGCCAGGAGCTCGGACTGACCCCGACAACCTCAACTAGGTGAGTACAACTAGGTGAGTACACACACACACACACACATACACACATACACACACACATATCGCACACAGGAACAAGCACTTGTGGCAAGCTGTAGTACACACGCAAACACACATACAGGATTTCACACCGTCCTGAGAACTGACCATCTGAACCTTTCTCTCCCCCTCTTTCTACACTAAGTGGACTTATCTCTACCTCCTCACCTCATTACCTATATCTCTCTCTCTACCTATCTCTCTCTCTCTATTCCCTCTCCTCCCATCTTTCCCCTCTAACATCTCTTACCTCTAACACCTCCCCCTCTAACATCTCTCCCCCTCTAACATCTGTCCCCTCCCATTATCTCTCCCCTCCTCCTTTTCCCATCCTCCCCATCCTCTCTCCCCCCTAGCCTCTCTCCCCTCTCTGCCTTCTTCCATCTCCCCCCTCCCTCCCCCTTCTCCCCTATTTGCCTTCCCTTTCTCCCTCCCCTCCCTCCCTCCCTCCCTCCCTCTCTCTCTCTCTCTCTCTCTCTCTCTCTCTCTCTCTCTCTCTCTCTCTCTCTCTCTCTCTCTCTCTCTCTCTTCTCTCTCTCTCTCTGCTCTCTTGCTCTCTCTCTGCTCTCTCTCTTGCTCTCTCTCTGCTCTCTCTGCTCTCTCCTCTCTGCTCTCTCTCTGCTCTCTCTTGCCTCTCTCTCTTGCTCTCTCTCTCTCTCTTGCTCTCTCTCTCTCTTGCTCTCTCTCTCTCTTGCTCTCTCTCTCTCTCTCTTGCTGTCTCTCTCTCTTGCTCTCTCTGCTCTCTCTGCTCTCTCCTGCTCTCTCTTGCTCTCTCTGCTCTCTCTCTGCCTCTCTCTCTCTTGCCTCTCTCTGCTCTCTTGCTCTCTCTCTTGCTCTGCTCTCTCTCTCTCTTGCTCTGCTCTCTCTGCTCTCTGCCTCTCTCTGCTCTCTCTCTCTCTCTCTCTCTCTTGCTCTCTCTCTCTCTTGCTCTCTCTCTCTCTCTCCTCTCTTGCTCTCTCTCCTCTTGCTCTCTCTCTGCTCTCTCCTCTTGCTCTCTCTGCCTGCTCTCTCTCTCTCTGCTCTCTCTCTGCTCTCTCTGCTCTCTCTCTGCTCTCTCTCTGCCTCTCTGCTCTCTCTGCTCTCTCTGCCTCTCTGCTCTCTCTGCCTCTCTCTGCTCTGCTCTCTCTGCCTCTCTCTCTCTCTTGCCTCTCTCTCTGCCTCTCTCTCTCTCTCTCTCTTTGCTCTCTCTGCTCTCTCTCTTGCTCTCTCTCTCTGCCTCTCTCTGCCTCTCTCTCTGCCTCTGCCTCTCTCTGCTCTCTCTCTGCTCTCTCTCTCTCTCCTTGCTCTCTCTCTCTGCTCGCTCTCTTGCTCTCTCTCTCTGCTGTCTCTTGCTCTGCTCTCTTCTCTCTCTCTCTTCTCTGCTCTCTGCTCTCTCTCTTGTTCTCTCTCTGCTCTCTCTCTTCTCTGCTCTCTCTTGCTCTCTCTCTCCTCTGCTCTCTCTCTTGCTCTCTCTCTCTGTCTCTCTCTCTTGCTTTCTCTCTCGCTTCCCCATTTTCCCTTCTAACTCTCCCCTCCTACTCCTAAAAAAAAAAAAAAAAAAAAAAAAAAACAAAAAAAAAAAAAAAAAAAAAAAAAAAAAAAAAAAAAAAAAAAAAAAAATGGTGGGGACTCGCAGGACCCAAGGATCAGATGAGAATGGTTCGGGTAGGGAGGAGGTGGATGGAGGAGCAGTGGAAAAGGATGGAACAAGAGTGGGAGAGAAAATTAGGAGAGCTTTCTGAAAAATGGAGAAAGAGCTCTCTGTGAAATTGGAAAGGTGGTTGGAGAAGGAGACAAAGAATTGGGAGGCACAAGTCGAAACTGCAGTAGCCAAGATAGGGTCCTAGAAGTTGAGATAAATAGGCTGGGAGCGAGTTACAGGGGCAGTGACCAGAGAAGACACAGCATATGAAGCTGCGAGGCTGAACAGGAAGGAAGGAATTATGAATTATGCTAAGGCCACATCAATCTGCCAAGGAGGACCAAGGAGTGAAAGGGAAGATCAACTGGTTGCAGATGGAGAGGGTGATAGGTCGAATGCTGAGGCACAACAAGGCTATCAAGAGCCACTGGAAAAATCAAGGGAGAAACTGACCACACACAGGCAGGATCCAGAGCCACAGAGGGTGAGGCAATGCGAGGAAGAAAGGGCAAAATCAGTGTTTATCCATGGGCTTCAGGAGAGAGGAGGAAAGGACACACACTGAAAGGAAGCAGGAAGAAAGGAAGGAGATTGAGAAAATCATAACAGAAATAGGTGAAGAGAGGGACGAGATTGTAAATTTTCAGAGAATAGGGGTACTCGAAGGTGAGAAACCGACCAATCAAGCTGATTCTCAGGACGGAAACAGTGCGGAACAGGATCCTCCAAGAGAAACCACGATTGAAATACTCGGAAGAGTACAAGAGGGTGTTCCTAGACAGAGACAGAACAAAATCAGAACGACAGCAGCTGAGGGAGAGGACAAAAAGCGAAAGGAGCTAGGAAAAGAGACAAGGAGGGAACCAGCAGAGGTCAGTCAGAGCAGGACAGAACAGCAAGGGCAAGCACACACACAACTACTCTCAGAACCACACAACCTATCACACCATCCCAACACACCCCTACAATCCATACCCACAGCCTCCACCCAACACCAAGCTATAGAACTCCCCACAGTATGCCACCAGGTCTCCCACCCTCACAGGCCCCCCCAAACCACAGTGTTGGAAAGGAAACTGAAGGTATGGTACACAAACGCTGATGGAATAACAAATAAGTGGGAGGAGGCAAGAAAGAGTCAAAGAAGCATCACCGGACATCATAGCTCTCACAGAAACCAAGCTTACAGGTATGATAACAGATGCCATCTTTCCAACGGGATACCAAATCCTGAGGAAAGACAGAGGGAACAGGGGGTGGAGGAGGAGCGTTGCTGATCAAAAATCGCTGGAATTTTTGATGAGCTGGAGAGAGAAGATAGCGGAGAAGAAAGTGATTACATAGTGGGAACACTTCACTCTGGAGGTCCCAAGGTGGTAATAGCAGTGATGTATAACCCACCACAGAACAGCAGGAGGCCAAGGCAAGAGTACGACGAGCAATAGAGCGATGGTTGACACACTGGCTAGAGTGGCCAGAAGAGCTCATGCATGCAGGGCAAAGCTCCTGATCATGGGTGACTTTAACCACAAGGAGATAGATTGGGAGAACTTGGACCCACATGGGGGCCAAGATACTTGGAGGGCTAAGATGATGGAGGTGGTACTGGAGAACTTCATGTACCAACACGTAAGGGACACTACAAGAGAGAGAGGAGAGGATGAACCAGCAAGGCTGGACTTAGTATTCACCTTCAGTAGTGCAGATATCGAGGACATCACATATGAAAGACCCCTTGGGGCCAGTGACCATGTGGTTGTAAGCTTCTGAATACACAGTAGAGCTACAAGTGGAGGGAGAAGCAGGAAGGCCAGGACAGAATGAAGCCAAACTACAAGAAAGGGGACTACACAGGAATGAGGAACTACCTGAACGGGGTTCAGTGGGACAGAGAACTGGCAGGGAAACCAGTTAATGAGATGATGGAATATGTAGCAATAAAATGCAAGGAGGCTGAGGAGAGGTTTGTACCCAAGGGTAACAGGAGTAATGAAAAAGCCAGGATGAGCCCATGGTTTACCCAAAGGTGCAGGGAGGCAAAACCAAGTGTGCTAGGGAATGGAAGAAATATAGAAGGCAAAGGACCCAGGAGAATAAGGAGAACAGTCGTAGAGCCAGAAATGAATATGCACAGATAAGAAGGGAGGCCCAAAGACAATATGAAAATGACATAGCAGCGAAAGCCAAACTGACCCTGAAGCTGTTGTACAGCCACATCAGGAGGAAAACAACAGTCAAGGACCAGGTAATCAGGCTAAGGAAGGAAGGAGGAGAGACAACAGGAAATGACCGGGAAGTATGTGAAGAACTCAACAAGAGATTCAAAGAAGTGTTCACAGAGGAGACAGAAGGGACTCAGAAAGACGGAGAGGTGGGGCACACCACCCCAAGTGCTGGACACAGTGCACACAACCGAGGAAGAAGTGAAGAGGCTTGAGTGGGAGCTAGATACCTCAAAGGCAATGGGGCCAGATAACATCTCCCCATGGGTATTGAGAGAGGGAGCAGAGGCGCTATGTGTACCCCTAACAACAATATTCAATACATCTATCGAAACAGGGAGATTGCCTGAGGCATGGAAGACAGCAAATGTAGTCCCAATCTTTAAAAAAGGAGACAGACATGAAGCATTAAACTACAGACCAGTGTCACTGACATGTATAGTATGCAAAATCATGGAGAAGATTATCAGGAGAAGAGTGGTGGAACACCTAGAAAGGAATGATCTCATCAACAGCAGCCAGCATGGTTTCAGGGACAGGGAAATCCTGTGTCACAAACCTACTGGAGTTCTGTGACATGGTGACAGTAGTAAGACAAGAGAGGGTGGGGTGGGTGGATTGCATTTTCTTGGACTGCAAGAAGGCGTTTGACACAGTTCCACACAAGAGATTGGTGCAAAACTGGAGGACCAAGCAGGGGATAACAGGGAAGGCACTACAATGGATCAGGGGAATACTTGTCAGGAAGACAGCAGCGAGTCATGGTACGTGGCGAGGTGTCAGAGTGGGCACCTGTGACCAGCGGGGTCCCGCAGGGGAAGTCAGTCCTAGGACCAGTGCTGTTTCTGGTATTTGTGAACGACATGACGGAAGGAATAGACTCTGAGGTGT
>NW_027199509.1:0-22500 GCF_038502225.1 Cherax quadricarinatus | reverse complement strand
CTGTAAGCTTCCTGGCTGTCTTGTTTGCAAGATTTACAACATGGTTCTTCATGGTTAGTTTGGAGTCAAATTTCACCCCAAGGATATCAACTTCTTCTCCAGGTGCCAGTACCCTCCCATTCATCCTTACTACTGCACCAGCATTACCATCATGGTGCCTAGAGACGATCATCATTTGCGTTTTCTGAGGAGCAAATGTTACTTGCCATCTATTTCCCCAAGCTGATATAGCTCTCAGCTGGTGTTTGATTTAGCTTAGAGCAGCTAAGTGTGCAGTGTGCAGTCGTCAGCATATGCATGTGATTCTGGGATGAGATTAAGAAGGTCGTTGAAGTAGACATTCCATTACAATGGTCCCAGCACGCTTCCTTGTGGAACATTTGCCCCAATAGGATGTCTTGCTGATTCCGTTCCGTTGAGAACTACACTTAGAGATCTATCATGAAGGTAATCACTGAGGAGACATAGCATAGAGCCTGCAATTCCCAGTGCTTGAAGTTTTGCTAAGAGGCCCTGGTGCCACACCCGGTCGAAAGTGCCAGCAATGTCCAGTGCTACCACACAGCTGACTTTGGATTCATCCAGTGACTGGTGCCACTTAGTGGAGAGGTTTAACAACAGATCAGCAGTAGCTCCTCTCTCTCTTCCTCTCTCTCGCTCTTCCTCTCTCTTCGTCTCTTTCTTCCTCTCTCTTCCTCTCCTTTCCTTCCTTCTGTCTTCTCTTCCCACTCTCCCTCTCTTCTCTCTGTCTTCTCTCTCTCTCTCTCTCTCTCTCTCTCTCTCTCTCTCTCTCTCTCTCTCTCTCTCTCTCTCTCTCTCTCTCTCTCTCTCTCTCTCTCTCTCTCTCTCTCTCTCTCTCTCTCTCTCTCTCTCTCTCACTCTCTCTATCTCTCTCTCTCTCTCTCTCTCTCATTCCATTATTCCTTCCCCCTTCCTCTCTCTTTACCTTTTCTTTCTCTCTCACTTTCTCTCTCCCCCTTTCCCTTCTTTCCCTCTCCTCTCTACCCTCCCCTTCTCTCTTTTTCTCCCTCTCTCTCACTCTCTCCACCCTTTTCCTTTCTCTCTTTCTCTCTCTCTCACTAAAAAAAAAATGGTTGGGACTCGCAGGAATCAGGGATCAGATGACAATGGTACTGGTAGGGAGGAATGAATGGAGGAGCAGTGGAAAAGGATAGAGCAAGAATGGGAGAGAAAATTAGGAGAGCTTTCTGAAAAAATGGAGAAAGAGCTCTCTGTGAAATGGGAGAAGAGGTTGGAGGAGACGAAGAATTGGGAGGCACAAGTCGAAACTGCAGTAGCCAGGGTAAAGGTCCTAGAGTTTGAGGTAACCAGGCTGAAGCAAGTCTAAGGGGCAGTGACCAGAGAAGACACACCATACAAAGCTGAGAGGCTGAACAGGAAGGAGATATGAATTATGCTAAGGTCATATCAGCCTGCAAAGAAGGGCCAGGGAGTGGAAGGGAAGAGCAGCTGGGTGCAGATGGAGAGGGAGATAGGTCGAATGCTGAGGCACAACCATGCTACCAAGAGCCACTGGAAAAATCAAGGGAGAAAATGACCACATACAGACAGGAACCAGAGTCACAGAGGGAGAGGCAATGGGAGGAGGAAAGGGCAAAATCAGTATTTATCCATGGGCTTCGGGAGAGAGAGGAAAGGACACACACTAAAAGTCGGCAGGAAGAAAGAAAGGAGATTGAGAAAATCATCATGGAAATAGGGGGAGAAAACATGGACGAGATTGTAATTTTTCAGAGAATAGGGGGGTACTTGAAGGGGAGAAACCAACCGATCAAGCTGATTCTCAGGACAGAAACAGTGCGGAACAGAATCCTCCAAGAGAAACCACGGTTGAAAAACTCGGAAGAGTACAAGAAGGTGTTCCTAGACAGAGACAGAACACAAACAGAGAGACAGCCGCTGAGGGAGAGGACAAAAAAGCGAAAGGAGCTAGGAAAGGTGACAAGGATGGAACCAGCAGAGGTCAGTCAGATCAGAACAGAGCAGCAAGAGCAAGAACACACACACAACTATCCTCAGAACCCCACAACCTATCACACCATCCCAACACACAATACAATCCATACCCACAGCTTCCACCCAACCCCTAACCATAGAATCCCACAGTATGCTACCAGGTCTCCCACCCCCACAGGCCCCCAAACCACAGTGTTGGAAAGGAAACTGAAGGTATGGTACACAAACGCTGATGGAATAACAAACAAGTGGGAGGAGTGGCAAGAAAGAGTCAAAGAGGCATCACCAGGCATCATAGCGCTCACAGAAACCAAGCTTACAGGTATGATAACAGATGCCATCTTTCCAACGGGATACCAGATCCTGAGGAAAGACAGAAGGAACAGGGATGGTGGAGGAGTGGCATTGCTGATAGAACACCGATGGAATTTTGATGAGCTGGAGAGAGGAGACAGCGGAGGAAAAAGTGATTGCATAGCGGGAACGCTTCACTCTGAAGGTCCAAAGGTGATAATTGCAGTGATGTATAACCCACCACAGAGCAGCAGGAGGCCAAGGCAAGAGTATGACGAGAGCAATAGAGCGATGGTTGACACACTGGCTGCAGTGGCCAGAAGAGCTCATGCATGCAGGGCAAAGCTCCTGATCATGGGCGACTTTAACCACAAGGAGATCGAATGGGAGAACTTGGAGGCACTCGGGGGCCAAGATACATGGAGGGCTAAGATGATGGAGGTGGCACTGGAAAACTTCATGTACCAACACTTAAGGGACACTACAAGAGAGAGAGGAGAGGATGAACCAGCAAGACTGGACTTAGTATTCACCTTGAGTTGTGCAGATATTGAGGACATCACATATGAAAGACCCCTTGGGGCCAGCGATCATGTGGTTTTAAGCTTCGAATACACAGTAGAGCTACAAGTGGAGGGGGAAGCACTAAGGCCAGGATGAATGAAGCCAAACTACAAGAAAGGGGACTACATGGGAATGAGGAACTTCCTGAATGAGGTTCAGTGGGACAGAGAACTGGCAGGGAAGCCAGTTAATGAGATGATGGAATATGTAGCAACAATGTGCAAGGAGGCTGAGGAGAGGTTTGTACCCAACGGAAACAGGAATAATGAAAAAGCCAGGATGAGCCCATGGTTCACCCAAAGATGCAAGGCGGCAAAAACCAAGTGTGCTAGGGAATGGAAGAAATATAGAAGGCAAAGGACCCAGGAGAAAAAGGAGAGCAGTCGTAGAGCCAGAAACGAATATGCACAGATAAGAAGGGAGGCCCAACGTCAATATGAAAACGACATAGCAGCAAAAGCCAAATCTGACCCAAAGCTGTTATACAGCCATATCAGGAAGAAAACAACAGTCAAGGACCAGGTAATCAGGCTAAGGAAGGAAGGAGGAGAGACAACAAGAAATGACAGTGAAGTATGTGAGGAACTCAATAAGAGATTCAAAGAAGTGTTCACAGAGGAGATACAAGGAGCTCCAGAAAGTCGGAGAGGTGGGGTACACCACCATGTGCTGGACACAGTACACACAACCGAGGAAGAAGTGAAGAGGCTTCTGAGTGAGCTAGATACCTCAAAGGCAATGGGGCCAGATAACATCTCTCCATGGGTCCTGAGAGAGGGAGCAGAGGCACTATGTGTACCCCTAACAACAATATTCAATACATCTATCGAAACAGGGAAATTGCCTGAGGCATGGAAGACAGCAAATGTAGTCCCAATCTTTAAAAAAGGAGACAGACACGAAGCACTAAACTACAGACCAGTGTCACTGACATGTATAGCATGGAAAGTCATGGAGAAGATTGTTAGGAGAAGAGTGGTGCAACATCTAGAAAGGAATGATCTCATCACCAGCAGCCAACATGGTTTCAGGGACGGGAAATCCTGTGTCACAAACCTACTGGAGTTCTATGACATGGTGAAAGCAGTAAGACAAGAGAGAGAGAGGGGTGGGTGGATTGCATTTTCTTGGACTGCAAGAAGGAGTTTGACACAGTACCACACAAGAGATTAGTGCAAAAACTGGAGGACCATGCAGGGATAACAGGGAAGGCACTGCAAAGGATCAGGGAATACTTTTCAGGAAGACAACAGCGAGTAATGGTACGTGGCGAGGTGTCAGAGTGGGCACCTGCGACCAGCGGGGTCCCACAGGGGTCAGTCCTAGGACCAGTGCTGTTTCTGGTATTTGTGAACGACATGACGGAAGGAATAAACTCCGAGGTGTCCCTGTTTGCAGATGACGTGAAGTTGA
The DNA here is from genome assembly GCF_038502225.1 of Cherax quadricarinatus. Classification (NCBI taxonomy): domain Eukaryota; kingdom Metazoa; phylum Arthropoda; class Malacostraca; order Decapoda; family Parastacidae; genus Cherax; species Cherax quadricarinatus. Next base: position 18,252 of record NW_027199509.1, on the reverse strand, counting down.
TGAGAAGAATTCATTCGATCGGAGACCAGGCAGAACTACAAAGGGATCTGGACAGGCTGCAGACCTGGTCCAGCAATTGGCTCCTGGAGTTCAATCCCACCAAGTGCAAAGTCATGAGGATTGGGGAAGGGCAAAGAAGACCGCAGACGGAGTACAGTCTAGGGGGCCAGAGACTACAAACCTCACTCAAGGAAAAAGATCTTGGGGTGAGTATAACACCAGGCACATCTCCTGAAGCGCACATCAACCAAATAACTGCTGCAGCATATGGGCGCGTGGCAAACCTCAGAACAGCATTCCGACATCTTAATAAGGAATCGTTCAGGACCCTGTATACGTTAGGCCCATATTGGAGTATGCGGCACCAGTTTGGAACCCACACCTAGCCAAGCATGTAAAGAAACTAGAGAAAGTTCAAAGGTTTGCAACAAGACTAGTCCCAGAGTTAAGAGGTATGTCCTATGAGGAGAAGTTAAGGGAAATCAACCTGACGACACTGGAGGACAGGAGAGATAGGGGGGACATGATAACGACTTACAAAATACTGAGAGGAATTGACAAGGTGGACAGAGATAGGATGTTCCAGAGACTGGACACAGCAACACGGGGACACAGTTGTAAGCTAAAGACACAGATGAATCACAGGGATGTTAGGAAGTATTTCTTCAGCCACAGAGTAGTCAGGAAGTGGAATAGTTTGGGAAGCGATGTAGTGGAGGCAGGATCCATATATAGCTTTAAGCAGAGGTACGATAAAGCTCATGGTTCAGGGAGAGTGACCTAGTAGCGACCAGTGAAGAGGCGGGGCCAGGAGCTTAGACTCGACCCCTGCAACCTCAACTAGGTGAGTACAACTAGGTGAGTACACACACACACACACACACACACACACACACACACACACACACACACACATAAATATAGCACTAGAATTGGACAAAATTTCAATGCTCTATTTATTCATGTGAGAGATTTTAACCATCGAATTGATTTTCAAAATGTTAAGAAAGTTGTATCAAGTAAGTCCATGGTCGACAGGAATATAACTGAATCTTGTTTCATAAAACTGTTTTGAAATTAATATGAATATTTCCTTTGGTTTATATAAGTTAGATTCATTCATAATTAATAAAATTTGGGAAGAATTTAATAACAAATTGGCCAAATAATGAATTTTAATTCTTAGGTAGAGTACTTGAGTTGGACAAACATTTTGTTAGTGGGAAGTCGTGAAGGACGGACCTGTCTAGTTGGGCCAGCGGGCATGTTCGTTCTTTCTTATAAGTCGGATGTCGTCGCGTGTCAGGTGTCGCTTTGTTGTGGGATGTGATGGTGAGGTGTGGTCTCGACCCTTTATGTGCCTTCCTTTGATGTATTGTCTTTATAGTTCCTTGATAATGTGAGAAGTCACAAAAGTGCTTGGAATTTCACTTTTCTTTCACCGTGGTTGTTTTGCACACACACACATATTATATATATATATATATATATATATATATATATATATATGCAATAAGATCATAGTAAACAGGTGATATCAGAATATGCAAAACAACCACTGTAAAAGAATAGTGAAATTCCAAGAGCTTTCTTGACTTCTCACATTATCATTGTGAGTGTTTGAAAGAGGAAGCTGGCAGACCTGTGGTCCTTGGTTTCTATGATGAGTTTTTCACCCAGCTCTTTTAGGAACTTTAAAGCACACTTGCCCCATGCTCCAAGGGTTTCCGACTCTATTGGGGTGAAGTTGCAGCAAGTGGGAAGGCCTTCATATTTGCGGGTCTTCTGGGTCTCCCTGTGGCTGGCAACTTCACCCCCTTCAACTACGGAGTATGAGAAGCAGGTGTCTGTCAGTGTGGAAGCACAGGTGTAGTCCTAGGCAATCTGCTTCTCATTTCTCTATCTTCAGGTTGAAGCAGATCTTTACTAAAGCAATAATATCTATGGTTTCTCCTGAACATGCAATTATTCTTAGCTCATGTATCTCATTTCTTAAGCTCCAACTATTAATATAATATAATTATACTATTCTAATATAATAATCACTCGCTGTGCTTTATAAGTAACTTTATGATGAACAATGGCTTTTGAACATTGGTACTGAGGTATCATGGCAATTTTTCCTGCTTTCATTTCTTGTGCTGTAGTCTATATGTTTCCCACGCCCGCCCATACCTCTGTCTTCTATAAGCAACGACCCCGTCGACAGAGTTACCTAACACTACCACCTCCGTCCCAGAGAGATGTACCCTATTCCTTGCAAACATATCATGTTTGCTAGAGAAATTGTCCGAGTTTTCAGTGAATCTGATTGTAAATTCATTGCAGTACCTGCTTAGCCAGGAATTTGCATCAACTGCCCCAGACATCCATTGCTGAATATTTTATAAAACGCGGGCTACTGGGGAAGACTTTCTCTGTATTTCTGTCTCATCTTCGTGTCTGTTACAGAAAGCAACAGAGATATCGACAGCAAGGATATTCCTAACTATATTAGCAGAGGTACAGTCGTCCTGGGGAACAAACAAGCGATTTCCTACTTTCAAATCTGATCTTTTATCCTTCGTTACCTTGTGTGAAGGCTTACTCAACCCTGTAAGATCTTAAGTAGGTCTTACCAAAGCTGGCTTCTCCTTAGGAAACTTAATGAATAGAAAAAGAATAATTACATACAAATATAAACACTTTATTGTTATAACTGAAAATATAAAACATTTAAATATGAACTTTTATCCTACGTGAAAGAGAAATGAAAAATGAAATATAAAAATGATACTTGAATTCACGTGAGGTCACAGACCCTGAGCTGCTTTGGGGATTAGTGTGGACGGTTACAAAGCATGGCTTGCTTCTGCAGTGTTTTAAAAATTGAGGTTGGAGAGTTGAAGGAGGAGGTCTTGCTTCTCCAGGAGGAGATTAGGAGGCTGAAGGTCCACCTCAATGGGTCTGGGAGAGAGTGTGAGGTGGCTGGAGTTGTGGGGAATGAGGCTTCTAGCAGCGAGGTGCAGTCTGTCTCTCGCTGTGGGGAGGCTGTAGTTGGGGAGGCAGCAACGGCTACCAGCAGTGAGGAGCAGCCCAGCACCTGCTACAAGTGGCGAGTAGTTCACAGTAATGGAAGGCGCATCAGAGTAAGGAAAGTTAAGAGTGAAGATCTGAAGGTAGGAAATCGCTTCTCTGTTCATCAGGATGAATGTACTTCAGTGGCCAGTGAAGGTAAGGGTACTACTGCCCCTGCTAATGGAGGTAAGCGCATTCTTGTGGTTGGTGACTCTCAGGTAAGATACATTGACCGTTTTTTTGTAATAGGAATAAGAAGATGAGAGATAGAGTGTGCTTCCCTGGAGCTGGTGTTGGGGACATTGTCAACAGGCTGGATAATATCATGTCAGGTAATGGGAGCAAGCCCATTATCTGTCTCAGTGCTGGTGGAAATGATATTGGGAAGGGTAGGAGAGAAGAGCTGCTAGATAAGTACAGGTCAGCTATAGATTTCATTAAGTCTAAGGGAGGGATCCCAATCATATGTAGCATCTTGCCTAGAAGGGGAGTAGGAAATGAATGGTTGTCTAGGGCAATTGGTGTAAATTGCTGGCTAGACAGATACTGCAAGGAACTTGCAATCCCATTCATTGACAACTGGAACAACTTTTATGACAAACATGATATGTATGCAAGGGATGGGGTACATCTCTCTGGGGCTGGGGTGGTAGCACTTGCAGACTCGATTGAGAAGGCCATTGGTGAAATGCCTATGATTTTAAACTGATGGAAGATAGAGGTATGGGTGTGTGTGGGAAACAAGCAGGTTGCAACACTTGGGTTGGAAACAGTAAATGTATAAAAGGCATTCAGCATGAAGTTATAAATAAAGACAATAGATCAGGTCAGCAAACAAAGGGGGACAGCAGAGGGCAGCAAGGGACTAGCTCCCTTAAGGTTTACTATACTAATAGCAGGAGTGTAAGAAATAAGATAGATGAGCTAAGATTAATTGCAAGTGCAGGAAACATAGATATTATTGCTATAACAGAGACCTGGCTCAATCTGAAAGATAGAGAGATGCCCTCTGAATGTCACATACAAGGCTATAAATTATTCCACACTGACAGGGTCAACAGGAAAGGTGGTGGAGTAGCGATGTATGTCAGAGACAATTTAAATTGTTGTGTTAGACAAGATATTAAATTAGAAGCGTCAGCCACTGAATCTGTTTGGTTACAGCTTCTCGAGGGCCGAGAAAAACTAATTTTGGGTGTGATTTACAGGGCCCCAAATCTTGATAGGGAGTGCAGTAAACTTCTATGGGACGAAATTCGTAAGGCATCTACATACGAAAATGTTGTGCTAATGGGAGATTTCAACTATAGACAGATTGACTGGAGCAATTTGACAGGAAATTTAGAGTCAGGTGACTTTCTTGATACGATCCAGGATTGTTTTTTAAAACAGTTTGTGACAGAGCCAACTAGGGGAAATAACCTCCTTGACTTGGTTCTTGCCAGTAGGGAAACACTAATTAATAATCTTGAGGTTAATGATGAGCTTGGGGAAAGTGATCACAAATCACTCAGTTTTAATATATCATGGAATTCCCCTAATAATGGCAATCAAGTCTCCGTCCCTGACTTTCGCTTGGCTGATTTCATAGGACTGAAAAATTACTTAGGTGGGCTGAACTGGAATGACCTGACTAAGGGTCAGGTAGGTGGTGATGGTTGCCGATATGATGCTTTCCAGGGCATAGTTCTAGCTGCTCAGTCAAATTATGTTCCAAATAGGGAAATCAGATCAAACAAAAATGATCCTAAATGGATGAACAATAGATTAAAATATCTGATTGGTCAAAAGAGAGGCATATATAGGCAAATCAAAAGAGGAGAGGGGCAATTGAGAAATCGATATATTCAGTTAAAGAGAGAAATAAAAAAGGGAATTAGAAAAGCAAAAAGAGATTATGAGGTTAAAGTTGCAAGAGAATCGAAGACTAACCCAAAAGGATTCTTTCAGGTATACAGAAGTAAGATCAGGGACAAGATAGGCCCACTCAAAAGTTCCTCGGGTCAGCTCACTGACAGTGATAAGGAAATGTGTAGAATTTTTAACACATACTTCCTCTCAGTTTTTACACAGGAGGATACCAGCGATATTCCAGTAATGATAAATTATGTAGAACAGGACGATAATAAACTGTGCACTATTAGGGTCACAAGTGACATGGTCCTTAGGCAAATAGATAAATTAAAACCTAACAAATCCCCAGGCCCTGATGAACTGTATGCAAGGGTTCTAAAGGAATGTAAAGAGGTGCTTAGCACACCTTTGGCTAATCTTTTCAACATATCACTACAAACTGGCATGGTGCCAGATAAGTGGAAAATGGCAAATGTGATACCTATTTTCAAAACAGGTGACAGGTCCTTAGCTTCGAACTATAGACCAATAAGCCTAACCTCCATAGTGGGAAAATTTATGGAATCAATAATTGCCGAGGCAGTTCGTAGCCACCTTGAAAAGCATAAATTAATCAACGAATCTCAGCATGGTTTTACAAAGGGGCGTTCCTGCCTTACGAATTTATTAACTTTTTTCACTAAGGTATTTGAGGAGGTAGATCATGGTAATGAATATGATATTGTGTATATGGACTTCAGTAAGGCTTTTGACAGGGTCCCACATCAGAGACTATTGAGGAAAATTAAAGCACATGGAATAAGAGGAGAAATTTTTTCCTGGATAGAGGCATGGTTGACAAATAGGCAGCAGAGAGTTTGCATAAATGGGGAGAAATCAGAGTGGGGAAGTGTCACGAGCGGTGTTCCACAGGGGTCAGTGTTGGGCCCCCTGCTGTTCACAATCTACATAAACGACATAGATGAGGGCATAAAGAGCGACATCGGCAAGTTTGCCGATGACACCAAAATAGGCCGTCGAATTCATTCTGACGAGGACATTCGAGCACTCCAGGAAGATTTGAATAGACTGATGCAGTGGTCGGAGAAGTGGCAGATGCAGGTTAATATAGACAAATGCAAAGTTCTAAATGTTGGACAGGACAATAACCATGCCACATATAAACTAAATAATGTAGATCTTAATATTACGGATTGCGAAAAAGATTTAGGAGTTCTGGTTACCAGTGATCTGAAACCAAGACAACAGTGCATAAGTGTTCGCAATAAAGCTAATAGAATCCTTGGCTTCATATCAAGAAGCATAAATAATAGGAGTCCTCAGGTTGTTCTTCAACTCTATACATCCTTGGTTAGGCCTCATTTAGATTATGCTGCACAGTTTTGGTCACCTTATTACAGAATGGATATAAATTCTCTGGAAAATGTACAAAGGAGGATGACAAAGTTGATCCCATGTATCAGAAACCTTCCCTATGAGGATAGACTAAGGGCCCTGAATCTGCACTCTCTAGAAAGACGTAGAATTAGGGGGGATATGATTGAGGTGTATAAATGGAAGACAGGAATAAATAAAGGGGATGTAAATAGTGTGCTGAAAATATCTAGCCTAGACAGTACTCGCAGCAATGGTTTTAAGTTGGAAAAATTCAGATTCAGGAAGGATATAGGAAAGTACTGGTTTGGTAATAGAGTTGTGGATGAGTGGAACAAACTCCCAAGTACAGTTATAGAGGCCAGAACGTTGTGTAGCTTTAAAAATAGGTTGGATAAATACATGAGTGGATGTGGGTGGGTGTGAGTTAGACCTGATAGCTTGTGCTACCAGGTCGGTTGCCGTGTTCCTCCCTTAAGTCAATGTGACCTGACCTGACTAGGTTGGGTGCATTGGCTTAAGCCGGTAGGAGACTTGGACCTGCCTCGCATGGGCCAGTAGGCCTTCTGCAGTGTTCCTTCGTTCTTATGTTCTTATGTTCTTATATGTACAGTTAGACTGGGGTGTCTGGTTGATGTTGACACAGCGCCTTGTAGAAATTGTAGCCGTTGCTGATGATGTGGGGGGTGTCACAGCTGTTGAGTGACAACCCAACGACTAGTTTGTCACAGTGTATCTAGCCTTGAATAATCTGTCAAGATGATAGGAATGTAGGTCTTTCACAACTGCAAAGATGATGGGCAGTTGCCTGGGGTTGGCTACACTTAGGTATGTAGATAAAAAAGTGACGTCTCAGAACTCATGTGAAGTTCGTCTCCTTCAGCACTGTATCTGTGGTTGCCAGATGACCCAAGCTGACATTCCAAGCTAGAAAAAGACAAAAGTTAACCACTGCTTGAGAAATCACTCTCTATGATAAGTAAAGCATTTAAAACAATGGTGAGGATTTAAAAGCAAAACATGGAAATCAAGGCACAATGAACTACATCGTCGAACTGATTAAAAGTGAAGCTTTTAACCAATATATCCACTAAAATAGGAGCAGAGGCTTTTACTTACAGTTGTGCTGGGAGCTGCGAGTCAATTGATAATCCATTTGGTTGAAGCCCCACACGTCACCTTTCCGGGTGGAGAAAAGGGGGAGGATAGCGGAAGCTAGACACTGACCCTACCTTAACAAGCAGACTGGCAATCAAACTATCATCACCATATCTCGCTCGCTACTCCTATCTGTTGAACTTTTTCCTCACACCTTGATGTTTCTTCTCTTATTGGAAACTTCTTCCCACTTGTATCGGCTGCCAACCTTCAACACCTTGAACTCAAATGCTAAGACAGAATTAAGTCATGGTGCACTATAACTCTCCTCACTAATCCTCAAAAGAGCTCAGGACATGTAGCACCCTCTCGTAACCACTGACCTCACAGTTACATGAGAGGTGTCCGAATACAACACGGTTATAATGTGTCTAGAAGTTGTCGACGATGTAGCGGAATCACAGCTGAGTAGGATCTGGATCACCTGTGCTGCTCTTCATACTTTGGATGTCAGGCATTGTTTATCAGGTACCAGACAATTCCTAGTGGAGTGCATTCTAGAAAATTTTCCACTTCCATTTCTATAGAGCAATGCTTCTTGTGGTATGCTAAGAGTATGTTACATTTAATTCGGCTGATGTCGCACTCACGTATAAGCTGCCTCCCAACCAATGAACCAGGTGCTAAGGGTTTAATGATCAATAGGGTACACGTCGTTAAATCAGTATTTTGGTTCATTGGCCAATGACAGGCAAACCCACCGAAGCTGAAGCAACATCGTTCACTTGTGATTGACAGACTTTCTTGAGCTGCTGGTTATCTGATAAGGTGCATTCTCTCTCTCTTTCTGGCTTCTGTTTTTGCCATCTTTTGTCACCGTGTGGTACACTTACTATTCAACCTCTGTATATAGTGTACATAAATGTACATATTTGTATATATCTGGAAAATTATATCTGGCGAAGGAAATACAAGTTATATACTATTGCTGAGTTCGTGAGTTTGTCTGCTCCACTTTGAAACCCATTACGAACAGGTCGCAGGCCGTATTATACCTGTGAACGTAATATTTCATAACATGTCCAAATCCGAGACAATTGAGGCCCCTGACTGGTGCAGGGATGCATATGTGTATGTGACTTAGAGCCCAAGTAACTTTTATTCGAGTGGGGCGCACTAGACCTTACTGGGTGAAAATGATTCGATCGAACTGTTTTCCGTCCTTGTAAACTCTTTTTCCCTTGTGTCCGCCTGTCAGTGCACAGACCTGGTCAAGAGGCAAATGTTTTAGTATACCCTGTAACGAAGTACTTCTGAATTACCATTGAATATATAAATACTCGTATATCTGCATCAACATACGAAGTATTTCCTTCTTCACCATTCAGTAGTGTATTAATTACTTCTATGTTCTCCCTTTCAACATAAATGTATCGATAGGTATTTCTTGGACGTATGAAGTCTATAGGTGTTTCTGCACAAGTCTAAGAAGTGTTGTTGGCAATGCAGTTTCTTTGTCCCAAATCTCCATGACCCTTGTCGGTTTAGCGCTTTATTTGATTATAATAATTTGTCCTAGACACAGACTTCTGGAATGTCAAACTGCATTACTTATCTCGTGGAACTGAGGATGTTGGTAAGTGTTGGGTTTGTGAATTGTTCCCAGGCATTCACTTGGCATAACAGCCCTGGCACTCACTGTTGGCACTACCTTCTCCAGCTGCCATGTTTAATATTAGAAATGCCCAAACCCAGCAAAATGTAAGCAGTCATGAAGGTCTCTTCACGAAATTCAATTTCAATAGCAAAAACATACAATGGGATCAAGTAAACCATGTCCCAAATGAAACAAGCTAGGAAGATATCCAAAACAACACGGATCCGAACATTTGCCTTGAAAAATGAATTCTGTGGTTCTTGAGATCTGTTCAAGACACATTCCATTATGAAAAAGAAAGAGAAGATGTAAACTGGAAAGAGAGAGACGCTCCCTGTACAGATGAAGGCGAAGAGTCACAGAGCTGCTGAGTGGGGTCAATACATCTGAAATACGAAGGGAGGCGCTAGTCAATTTCATTGACTAGCGCCAAATCTAAGGGAAAATCAACATCCAGTATTGGGCCCCTGCTTAGGCGGGATGGGACATAAGCAGATGATAACCAAGAAATGAGTGAGATACTAAAGTCCCAGTATGACTCGGCGTTTAGTGAGCCTCTGCCCATTCTAAGTGTCGACAATCCAAATGAATTCTTTATTAACGAAACCCAAAATTTGGTCATCCCAAAAATCTCAGATATTATTCTAACTCCACAAGACTTTGAAGAGGCCATTAATGACATGCCCTGGCACTCTGCCCCAGGCCCAGACTCTTGGAACTCCATGTTCATCAAGAATTGCAAGTCGCCCCTATCGCGTGCCTTCAGCATTTTATGGAGAGGGAGCATGAACTCTGGGGTCATCCCACACACACTAAAAACAACAGACATAGCCCCACTCCACAAAGGTGGCAGTAAAGTAATTGCAAAGAGCTACAGACCTATAGCACTTACATTCCATATCATAAAAATCTTTGAGAGGGTTCTAAGAAGCAAGATAGCCAACCACCTAGATACCCATCAGTTACACAACCCAGGGCAACACGAGTTTAGAACAGGGCAGTCCTGCCTGTCCCAGCTACTGGACCACTATGACAAGGTCCTGGATGCTGTAGAGGATAAACAAAATACAGATGTAGTATACACAGACTTTGCAAAAGCTTATGACAAGTGTGACCATGGTGTAATAGCAAACAAAATGCGGGATAAAGGAATAACGGGAAAAGTTGATAGATGGATCTACAACTTTCTGACAAATAGAACATAAAGAGTAATAGTAAACAAAGTCCCAGGCAGCCACGGTAAAATGCTCTGTTCCACAAGGCACGGTACTCGCTCCCATTCTATTCCTCATCCTCATTTCTGACATAGACAGAGATGTAAGCCATAACTCCGTGTCTTCCTTTGCGGATGACACACGAATCACCATGGCAGTGGTGATCCGAAGACACCGCGAGACTCCAAGAGGACATCAACCAAATCTTCGAATGGGCCACTCAAAACAATATGAAGTTCAACGAGGAGAAATTTCAACTACTCAGATATGGAAAACTTGAAGAAATTAACAATGTGTAAGGGTATACCACAAATTCTAACCATGCAATAGAGCGGAAAAGCAATGTGAAGGACCTGGGAGTGATAATGTCAAAGGATCTCACCTTCAGTGACCACAACAATGTATCTACCTCATCCGCTAGGAAAATAATAGGATGGATTATAAGAACCTTCAAAACTAGGAGGCCAAGCCCATGATGATTCTCTTCAAATCGTTCGTGCTCCCTAGGCTGGAATACTGCTGTACACTAACGGCCCCCTTCAAGGCTGGCGACATTGCTGACCTAGAGAGTGTACAAAGAACTTTCACGGCACACATAAGTGAGAACGGTTGAAGGTCCTTGATCTGTATTCCCTCGAATGCAGGCGAGAGAGATACATGATAATATTCACTTGGAAGGTCCTTGAGGGATTGGTACCAAACCTGCACACGAAAATCACTCCATATGAAAGCAAAAGACTCGGCACGAGATGCAACATTCCCCCTATGAAAAGCAGGGGCGCCACGAGTACACAGAGAGACAACACAGTAAGTGTCCGGGGCCGAAAACTGTTAAATTGCCTCCCAGCATAAATAAGGGGGATTACCCAGAGACCCCTGGCTGTCTTCAAGAAGGCACTGGATAGGCACCTAAAGTCAGTACCTGACCAACCGGGCTGTGGCTCGTACGTCAGCTTGCGTGCGGCCAGCAGTAACAGCCTGGTTGATCAAACACTGATCTACCATGAGGCCTGGTCTCAGACCGGGCCGCGGGGTTGTTGACCCTTGAAACCCTCTCCAGGTAAAGTCCAGGTAACCCCTAAAGGAAAGAGAGTTTCAGTAAAATTACTGCTTACAAATAAGTCTTGGTATTCTACCTCAACATGGGAAACAAAAGAAAAATAAAATAATATATGTATGTATAAATATAAAAATTGTGACTTAAATAATCATGTCACATGATTTTTTTGTCAGAAATTTGCTAATAATAGAATCAATGTACTAATAGTCCTAGAAAGGGACTCAGTATATAAACTGCAAAAAATCACAATAACAGGAAAGCTTACTCCCCCAACACTGCGAGTGAGCATTTAAATGTATATACAATATGAGAAGAAACTCTCTAAAATGAAACATTTCAGTGGAGTAAGCTATCTTTTCGCAACAGTGTCATTTACTAGCAATAACACATATGCTTGCTGGACAAGCACAACAAGGGGGAAAATAGAACTAGCAATATTTATATAAAATTTAGAGGTAACAGCACAGGGAGATCACGAGAAGAAAGTATATATAGATATGGAACTCACTACTAAAGGGCACCTCTAAACAGTTCACCTGGATTAACAAAACAGGCAGGCAAATAATATGCAATGGAATGAACTATTTAGGGACATCCAACAGACTTTTCACAAGTAACTGAGCAATACAGTAACATACATCAAAAACAATGATGAAATTAGTAAGACATGATTAAGAAGCACTCTGGAGGCCCTGCAATTAAGCAGAAGGAGAACTACTTGCAGTAGTGTCAATAACCAAGAAACTGAGGGCAACTTAATTGCAGAATATCCTAATAAAGCACAAAGTTTTAGAATTACATTCACTAAGTACAATGTGATACTCTAAACGAAATACATAAAAAACACTAACACTGATGGAAACACAAAATCGTTTCCAGCGGTAAAACTGAAGAACAAAGATTATTAAACAATCGTCCCATGTCACACAGTCACTGCAGAAATCAGTAAGTAGTTTCCTGAAGTGAAAGTGATAACGTAATAACTTCAGTTAACATGAAACAGAGTATTTTCTTGAAATGAAGACAAACTAAAACATCAAAGGGACACTTGAAACACAAATTTACAACTGAAAACAATACGGTGAAGTTGAAATAAACGCAACAACAGTGAGCAAGTGAAATGCTTGGAAGACTGCATTAGCAGAATTAATTAAACTGAGCACTAAGGATGTCAGTATTGTGCAAGAACCTAACCTACGTAACAAAAGGAAATAAAACACTTTTAAGCTAATTACTTCCATTATTGTAAACGCTAACACTGCATTAAGCGAACTGAGAAAAATCTCTGCAATTACACGAACAGTGATTGAGGAAGCAAGGTTATTAACCAGTACTGGAGATGGCAGGAGGCACACAGTGTAGACGTCAATAATCAATAGATTCACTTCTACAATAAATCCATTTGATATATAAAATAGTAGTAATGTAGATGTAACACCAGTTAGCCTTATAATTTGCAAGGAACGGCGGCGACATGTGAAAATAACCAAGTTGGCAAGCGACAAAGATCAGTGGATATTGTAATCGTATTTGTTGACACTATGAGCGCGCTATCTGGTGTAGCGAATTGGAACTAGGCCTTTTACAGATGAACGCGCTATGGATAAATTCTTTCTTCACCTGTTTCTACTGCGGCTAGAAGCAATAACCCGCTTTACACACGAGTTATTGTCTAGGAGTTTCAGGATAAGCGAGTGTGATGAGACGGGTTCCACAAGGGTAAGTACATGGACCAGTACTGTTTCTAGTGAATTTAAAAGGCATGATGGAAGAAATCTTGTTCGTGTGTACTGTAAAACTAATGTGGAGAATAGAAACAGGAGACAGGAAGAGAATACAACTGTATTTGAACAAGCTGCAGGCAGGGTCTCATAAGTGACTAATAAAATTTAGCCCCAGCAGATGCAAAGTTATAAATTTTAGCATACATACAGAGGTACAAAAAAATACAGATAAGAGCAGCATGCCAAAGCCACTTATATGCATAGCATTACGGGCAGGCTTAAAATTAACTTAAGATTAACTAAGCAATGATGAAATCAGTGATAAGACATTATTGTAAACAGATAACTATAAAATACAAATGAGTATTACAAAGACAGGTCATATGGTTGCATGCATTGCTGTTCATTCAGGTAGTGTATTTAAAAAAAAAATAACAAAGTTAGGTTTAACATTTGTGTGATATAATTGTGAGTAACATTTAGGATATACAATTTATATGGTTCAGTTATTCAGTATTTATTTGGTTTTGAGTGAGTAAGTGAACTTTGAGAAGAGACTTGAATTTATAAACAGGTAGTGTTTCTTTTATATTTACAGGTAATGAATTCCAGATTTTAGGGCCTTTTATGTGCATTGAGTTTTTGCATAGCGTGAGATGGACACGAGGAACATCAAAGAGTGATCTGTGCCTTGTATTATGGTCATGTGTTCTGTTGAGGTTGGCAAGGAGATGTTTGAGGGGAGGGTTAATATCAGAGTTAAGTGTTCTATGTATGTAATAAGTGCAATAATAAGTATGGATGTTTTGCATGGTGAGTAGGTTGAGTGTTTTGAATATTGGTGGAGTGTGCTGCCTGTAGTGAGAATTTGTTATCATTCTAACTGCAGCCTTTTGTTGGGTAATTAGTGGTCTGAGATGGTTAGTTGTTGTTGAGCCCCATGCACAAATTCCATAGGTGAGATAGGGGTAAATAAGAGAGTGATAAAGGGCCAGGAGGGCTGACTGTGGAACATAGTACAGTATCTTCGATAGTACGCCTACAGTCTTGGAAATTTTCTTAGAAATTTGTTGTATATGTGTATGAAATTTGAGTCTATTATCGAGGTGGATTCCTAAGAATTTTCCCTCTGTTAGCTTTGTGATAGGTGATCCGTTTATCGTTATGTTAAGAGGTACATCTGTAGCTCTGCAACCAAACTGAATGAAGTAGGTTTTGTCAATGTTTAATGTAAGTTTGTTAGTCCTCATCCAGGTAGATATTTTCTGTAGTTCGGTGTTTACAGTATTGACTAGCGTGACTGGGCTCGGGTGAGAGAAGACGTATGTGGTGTCATCTGCAAAAAGTGTGGGTTTGAGTAATTGCGAAGCATTTGGTAGGTCATTTATGTATAGGAGAAAGAGAAGAGGGCCAAGGACACTTCCCTGTGGGACACCAACTGTAATTGGTTGTGCGGAAGAGCTTGCCCCATTTGCGTACACATATTGGCTTCTGTTGCTGAGGTAAGACTTGAGGTAGTTGAGGGAGTGCCCTCTAATACCATAGTGTGACAATTTTACGTGGAGCAAGTCATGGTCAACTGTATCAAAAGCTTTACGTAAGTCAATGAAGATCCCCAGTGGGACTTCTTTTTTCTCTATTGCAGTGTATATATGTTCTAGCATGTGTATAATAGCATCATTAGTATTTTTATTAGGCCTGAATCCAAATTGGCAGGGGTTGAGAATGTTAAGGGAGATGAGGTAGGAGTAGATTCGTTTATGAATTAATTTTTCGAAGATTTTTGAGAGAGGGTGTAAATTGGATATTGGCCTATAGTTATTCAATTCTGTTTGGTCTCCTCCTTTATGAATCGGGGTGACCCTTGCTATTTTGAGAACTGTAGGGAAGGTGGAGGATTCAATGGATTTGTTAAAGAGTGTTGCAATGATTGGTGATAGTACTTGTGACGCTTTTTTGTATATAAAGGGTGGTAAGGTATTTAAATCTCCTGCCTTGTTTTTCAGTGCGTTGATAATAAGGGAGACTTCGTATGGGTTAGTCGGAGCTAGGAACAGTGTGTTCGGGTAGTTGCCAGTGAGGTAGTCATTTGGTGGGGTATCTGAGCTTGGGATATTATTGGCAAGGTTTTGGCCTATAGTGGAGAAGAAATCATTGAGTCTGTTTGCTGTTTATGTTGGTGGGAGTTGGGGTTCATCTGATTTTGCTAATTTTATTTCGCTATGTCGTGATATCTTTTTTGTTCCCAAAATTTCTGATAGGGTCTTCCAGGTCTTTTTTATATCACCTCGTAAGTTGGATAATCTGTTCTCATAATACAATTTTTTTGCCCTTCTTATCAGGCTGGTTAGGATTGACGAGTAACGTTTTGTTTGGTCTCTGGTTATGTGACCCATTCTGTACTGTTTTTCATATCGGTGTTTTGTATTTATGGATTTGAGAATGCTGGGTGTTAGCCAGGGACTGTTCAGTCTCTTAGCTGTCATCTGCTTAGTTTTTTTAGGGCAGTGCTTGTTATAAAGGTATTGGGTCTTTTTTAGAAAATTATTAAAACAATCGTCAATATCTGTATAGATTTCTAGCTCAGTATGCCAGTCAATGTTTGTTACTGCTGTTGTGAAGTTATTAATGGCTGCCTCATTGTGAAGTCTGAAGGTGACTTTTGTAGTGTCTTGAGGTATTTTACCAAGTGTTGTTATGAGGAAAGTAGGGTAGTGGTCTGTGGTATTATCTGTAATTATGCCTGATTTTAAAGTTATGAAAATAATTGAAGGGCAAAGAAAACCGAAAACATTCGAAGGACCCTGGGGTAAGCATAGTTCTGAGCATTTTGCCTAAGACCCACATCAGCTGGATAACAACATCAGAAAAAAGTAGACTGGAAAATTTAAATGTAGCTTCCAGGAACCTGAAGAAAGAAGGATTCACAACCCTATACATGGCATACATCAATCCTATACATGGCATACATTAACCCTGTACATGGCATACATCAATCCCATCTTACAGTGTGCGGTGCCAGTATGGAACTTTCATCTTATACAACATATCAAGAAGTTAGAGGCTGTGCCTGAGACTACTACCAGAGCTGACGAGTATTAGCTATGAGGAAAGACCAAAAATGCTAAACCTGATGACAGTATAATAGAGAAGGATCAGGGGTGACATAATTGCGAAGTACAAAATACTGAGAGGAATGGATAGATCTGAACAGGTCATTTCTGTTTGTTAGCCTGATCTCAGATACACGGGGGTACAGCTGGAAGCTATAAATACAGATGAGCTACAGTTTTAGTCAGAGAGTTACAAACAGGAGGAACAGCCTAGACAGATTAGCTGTATAGACATAGTCAATACATAGCTTTAAGAATATGTATGGTAGGACTTACAGAAAGGAGAACGAGTGAATCAGAGAAGAGACAGGTCCTGGAGCAGACTCGATCTCTGCGACCACAAATAGATGAGTCATGAGTACATGTAACTGAGGGCAAACACACACACACACACACACACACACACACACACACACACACACACACACACACACACACACACACACACACACACACACACACACACACACACTCACTCACACACACACACACACACACACACACACACACGCACACACACACACACATACACACACACATACACAGCAGGCCTTGTGGAAATTAGTAAAAATTAGTAAAAATTAGTAAAAATTAATTTGTAAATAAAAAAGGAACCAGCGAGAGGGTTAGCGTCCCCTGGAGGAGGGACGCCATGTTTTGAACTGTGAAAGACGAGAGTTAGTGAAACGGGAAGAATATCTCAGCTCTGGAGGTTATCTGTGGTTGAAACCTCTCAGATAGGATCAGAAATTGTCGGAGTTACAGTCCTACAGAATATGATAAACCAACGACTGGGCAGGACTCCGAGATTAGATGGGAAAAGGGATAAGAATTACACCATCCCCCAGATAAGTAATGTCTTTATATATTGAAATTCTGACCAGTAGTTTCTTCATATTTAGGCAGGAGGTTGTGGATGACACACCAAGTAATCTCCAGACAAAATTGGTTAGTGTTAGTAATATAAATTCTCATTCTGATATATAAACATATACATGTATTCATTAATTAAATTAATTCAACATACAGTCCATATAATTTATATTAATAATTTACTAGAATTACTGGTGATGTTTGTTTCATTTGAAGTTAATATAGGTCCAGAGTGACTTGTGGAAGTATGAGAGTAGTGGGTATTCGAAGGGTGACATTTTCTGGCGACCTAGGATGTTTCAAAATTCCTACAAGTCTCTATAACACTTGATTAGGAATAATTATTTTTGTTACAAATTACTAGTATGTATCTTATGAGGTTCATCCAGGTAATTTAATATTCCACAGGACTGATGGAATAGGCGGTGTTGCCACATGTGCCCCAAAAAAGATAATAAAGCGATATAGTGTGTGACCAGTGAAAGAAGCACAGTAAATAGGAATAAACTATTTATAGTGACGAAACAGAAGGAGGTGTTACTCCAGGACATCGCAAGAGTCTGCAAATGCAAGAAGCTGTTATGTGAACTTGATTCACTGTGTGTCCCACTAACAAAAATCTTCAAAACATCCATTGAAACTGGGCATCTACCTGAGGTATGGGATACGACAAATGCGGTCTCCATTTTTCAGAAAGGAGACAGACACGAGGCATTAAACTACAGACCTGTGTCACTGAAGTGTGTAGTATGCAAAGTCATGAAAAAGATTATCGGGAGAAGAGTGGTGGAGCACCTAGAAAGAAACAAACTTATAAACGACAACCTCCACTATTTCAGGGACAAGAAATCCTGTCACAAACCTACTAGAGTTTTATGACAAGGTAACAAAAGTAAGACACGAGAGAGAGGTGTAGGTGGATTGCATTTTCTTGGACTGAAGAAGGCCTTCGACACAGTTCCTCACAAGAGGTTAGTGCAAAAGCTAGAGGATCAGGAATGCATTACAGAAAAGGCACTGCAATGGATTAGAGAATACATGACAGGGTGGCAACAACGAGTCATGGTACGTGACCATGTGTCAGAGTTGGCGCCTGTGACGAGTAGGGTTCCACAAGGGTCAGTCCTAGGACCTGTGCTGTTTTTGGTATATGTGAATGACATGACGGAAGGGATAGACTCATAAGTTTCCCTGTGTGCAGATGATATGAAGTTAATGAGGATAATTC